>NW_019417109.1:42434-136549 GCF_000390285.2 Anoplophora glabripennis
GAAAAAAAATTTTTTAGTCTTATTTCTTAGAATTTCGCGATGACTGTCGCTCCTAAAAATTTTGAGCTAAGAAATCTGGAAACTAGACATTCGGCGCTTTAAAATGCTTTTTTTAAAACCTTGATACGATCATTTTTAACTGAGATACAGCATTCTGAAAAATCACTAAATATTCGAAAAATTTTTTTGCTCCCTTAATTTTTTGCAGAAGTGTATATCACTTTAAAAAAGCTATGTTTTGATTCACAAATTTGTTTTTAATATAAAAAGCATCAATGAGTTTGTGTGAAACCACTCCCCGGGCTACATGTCTTAACCTGCATTGAATTACATTCCCAATATCTAATAATAGCTAAACTTATTCGTCGTTCATTTATCATATCGGGTTTCGAACTTATTAGTATTAGTCAGTATGCTATAGCGATAAATGATTTAGTATTTGGTTGTCTATTTACAGAGTATTGGTGAGATATAACCTATAAATTGCACGTCATATCTTACACTAAATGCATACTGGCACAAAGCATTGCTTAAAAAATATGTTAACCAAGTAGCTAAATTGTTTTTCGATCATGTCTTCTATGACATACATATGAGAACTAATAAGTCCGAAACTGAAATCCAGATGCAAATATATATTTATTCAGCCAAATTATATAAAAACAGAAAATACTAACGAAAAAGAAACATATTGTTCTTGCACCATGGTAAACAATTTAAACATATTAAAATTAAAATAATATTCCCCCGGTTGTAAATACGTTTTTTATCGTGCTTTTAATTCCTTTCATTCATCAATCCATAATGAAGGTTGTATTTTTTTATTTACTTTTTTGTGTTTGTTTTTTTTTTCAAAATACAATAAAAATTAATTACTGACGTAAATTACTTAAATATAATATTTGTTAAATGATTAAAATGATGAAAAGAAACTAGGAACTAATAAATTAAGAGAAAACAATGCAACATTTGCAATGAACACTATAAGGACTAAAACTACCTCCATTCTTATAGCAACATGAATTATTTTTCGCAAATATATTGGCTTCTTGTATTTAAACTATAATTTCAGAAATATTAATAGCCATCAAAATATTATAGATGTCATTAAAATTGATAGTTTTATACGGTTAGTGTTTCTGCATAAATCTCAAATTTTTGGGACATACGCATTAACATATTACCATAATCTTCTAATTATCAACTATTTATTTTCAGGGTTTTCTACTGGCGCAAGCCATTCCATTCAAAACAGTATTTGCAAGAATCAATTCCGATGAAATATTATTATAACACAATTAAAATCAACATAATAAAAATTAATGAAACCGGCACCAGGAATCTTCTGAATTTTAATGTTCTTTTAGTGAAAAAAAAGCAGTGGTACGATTCCAAATATTTGTTGAAGGCCAAACGTAACATTTATCAATGAAAAAATATGTTTGAATTTGTTTAAAAATAACTTAACTTTCCCAAAAGAATTTTTTTTGAAAGTTGCTTTTTTAACATTTTCACATTTCAAATACCAATTAAATATCATCAAGCAATTCCTTGAATTCCTTGGTGGGGTGATGAAACGGAACGCGGGGCGCTCTATAATTACAGTGTTATAAAATCATTGCTGCCAATGCAATGAAAAATATTCTTTATGACTAGAAAGTAAGTAGAATGAGATACTTGCATGTGGATATTGAATAAAATTGAGTTTAAAATACTTAAAATTATATATTTCTAATACTCAATTATTATTATAACCAATATGCATAAATAAATGACAAAAGTTGCAACAGAAAATGGCATAATTTATCAAAATGCATAAGATTGTTAAATGCACCGTGATGCAAAGTACCTATAAATATTTCATTGTTTATATGCTGCTGTATGTTTTACTTCTTGTATTGAAAATTTATCGTAGTTTATACAAATAAAAAAATATTTCAAAAAACATACGTCATTTGATAATGTCCCTTTTATTTAATTATTCCAAATTGAATTACACAAATAAACATAAGTTGAATGTAATCCATTTCTAAATGACTAATTTGTGTATCGAAACGTTTATTTAAATTTCACGCCGCCTATCCTCATTCATACTCTATTACGCTGTTGCCGTTACTCCTTCCCGTTTATTACTTGGCGGACGACAGGTCAGAACTTTTTATGTTTGATATTTTATTTCTCCGTGAAATATGCGGACCTACTTGTTTCTTTCTCTCATCTATTAATTAATGATTCAGGTAAATGTCTATATTTTTTTCGCTTACCATTTGCATTTTTTTCACCTGTAATTCGATTATAAGAGTATACATCATATAGACAAGACGAAAACCTCGCATTTGTGGGAGAAATTTTCCGACTCGATTTTTTTGCATATTCAGATTCGTGAGAGGTTCCTTAACATGAATCAAGATGATGCCGGCCGGAAATCTGGTGCCCATTTGTTTAAACAAACTTTTTTTAAAGAAATTGTAAAAATTGTTTTTTTAGGTTTTTATGCGCATTATAAACAAAAAAATTCCTATGCCTATGCCTCTAAAATTGACAGTTTTAAAGTTATAAACAATTTAACTTGCTAAAAATGCGAAATTGACGATTTTCATTTCAACGTCCGATTTCCGGGTTAAAAATAGTTATTTTTTGATGTTGCCAGGTACCTAAATTAAAGTTTAAACATCCCCCTACAAGATGCTGAAGAGTTTTTGTCAGTTTCATTATTTTAAAGCCTTGTTTTTTAATTGTGAATAATGCGCTATAAGCGCGCGTGTCTCTAAAACGTGAATTTGCACGACGCATTTCCGATGCATTGAAATTACACGTCTTAAGAGCTTCTTTACAAACGTACCTATGGAAAAGTTCAATTTTTCCTCAATATCAATATTTGGATTTTACAGCTTTTGGTTATCAAAATGAAACAGGTGAATTATTACCTAAATTTATTACCAAAGATCCATTACCCAAAGACTTAGTTAAACAACGTAAATTTACAAAAAACTATAAGACTAAAACTTGTTCTTATAGGAAAAACTATGTCACTTGTGTACATTTATGTGGTTGTAACATAGAACAGTGTGGGAATTCTTATGAATGAATAAATGTGTGATAATAATAATATGCAGTATTAAATAAATGTTCTTTAATAAAAATCAAATGTATTTGATACTATTGCCCTTTTAATTTTTTTCTGCACTCCATTCGTACAATTTTGAATTAATTAAATAAAATTATTACGAATTATGAAATTTAAATAATCAATATTTACATTATTTTATGCGTAGTTATAGTACTTAGAATGCTAAATTCAAAGAACATAAGCTGAAGCCGCTAGATGAAATAGCGAATCCGTGTATGAGAGAGGCGCGCGCGCCCGGTTCATAGCGTTTTATTAACAATTAAAAAACAAGGCTTTAAAATAATACGAGTCCCAAAAACTCTTCAGCATCTTGTAGGGGGATGTTTAAACTTTAATTTAGGCACCTAGCAACATAAAAAATAACAATTTTTAACTCGGAAATCGGCCGTTGAAAATCGTCATTTTCGCATTTTTAGTAACTTAAATTGTTTATAACTTTAAAACTATCAATTTTAGAGGCATAGTGCATAGGAACTTTTTTGTTTATTATGTGCCAAGAAACCTACAAAAAACCGGAGTGAAAAAGCCAATTTTTAAAATTTGTTTAACATTTTTTTTTTTAAACAAACGGGCACCAGATTTCCGGTTGGCATCAGCTTGATTCATGTTAAGGAACATCTCACGAATCTGAATATGCAAATAAATCGAGATTTTCGCCTTGTCTAATATCATTTCCCATAAACACCTATGGTAAATATTCAAATTTTAATTATTAGCATTAGTTAAAAACAAAAACGAATCGATAAATAATTCGAGAATAATTCACAGAATTTGATTTCGCATTGCAAAAATAATTTATCACAATAATACGGAATTGGCTGCATTTTTTCGTAGCATCCGATCCTCCATAAACGTTCTTTGAAGGTATCTATTATTTCAAAAAATTTTTGATAAACGTCCACAATTTCATATAAGATACCTACTTATAGAATTATTTATGTAAACAATACTTCTTATTAGTAACCTATTAAGTTATATGAAAGTGTCGCACTAAGCGAATTGAACTGTAACACAATCGTCATAATAGATAAATCGTCTCATTTATGGCATACTAATGAGAACCAAAATGTTACATTATTGTAATTCTAAGTGTTTCTCTCAAAATATGTAAGAATATATGTAGTGTTCCATTTAAAAAATGAAAACTGGCTTTGTTGTTGGCGATCATTTGCTAGTATTGAATTCTACTGAGTAAAAACAGATAATATTGGAAAATGTCAATCTACCTTTAGTATCAAAGTATAAATAAAAACCCTGTACATCTAATCCTCAACTTTTTTCTAAATTGTAACTCATTTTTTCCATTTTCTTAGTATAACTCGAAATCCTATATAAATATTCAACCAACACATTGTTACATTTAGGTACATAAAATGAAATTATTTTTTTAATTACGTATACAAATTTTATTTATGGGTAAAAAAACGAACTGCGCTCACGAACTGCCCATTTACTTAAGGAATTGAAGGCATCCAACATATCTAAGAACCTATATACGAACATTAAATATTTACCAACTTTTTATGTCCTGTACCTTGAAGTAGGTTGTATATGTCTTTTGTATTTCATAATAGAAAACGCAAACTGGGAAATATTACTTCTAACAGACAAAAATTACTTGAGTACATATACACACCTGTCAATTCATTGTTGTATGTTAATTTCAATTTTAAATATTCCTATGCTCAACACGATTTGCATCTTATGAATTTCATATTGCTGGGGATTATCAGTATATGTAGGTAGGTTATACTGAATATTGATAACTTGTAGGCATGCATGATTTATCAGTTCAATTAATGACTATACCGAGAAAATTTTAAAATAAGTACGATAACTTTCTTTTTGAAATACTACTAAATACAAAGCAACAAATAAACTGTGTTTTACTGTTTTTATGACAGTGATATTACTATAATGGGCTCATTTATCAATTTTTTTTATTTGCTTAATGGAAAGATATTGTAATTTTAAGGTTCTCTGCAAAAAATTAGAATTTTATGTCACCTTCAAGTCATCCAAAAATCATAAACTGGCGCGCTGAGTACCTATCCGCTGAACCGGCGGGTGTGACGTCATCGCATGGGAAACCGATGCCGCATGATTACGTGTGTTGTCAGTCCGTAGCAGTGTTGCCATATATTAGCTTTATCAAGTAGCCAAAATAGAGAAACAAAGTCGCCATATGTCGTAAACTTTTGAAAATAATTAGAGAAGAAGAAGAATTTTAAATTCAAAATTATATTAAATTTGATACGCTCTGTGTTACATTATACCAGGTTACACGAACACACGGTTACAGGATTTATCTTGCACCTTGGCCATTGTAAAAACCACATCACACAAAAAGGTATACACAATTATTCAATGATGTCTGGAGTCCAAGAGATCGTAATTATTTAAATACTTGAAAAAAATAAAATTTACCAATTTGATAATTGATTACATTTAATGATGAAACGAGAATTATGGGTACAATGACTAATGACAATGACAATTTACAGTTGTAGTATTGTAGAATCCTCCCTGGTAGAATTCTAGATTCCAAGCAACGGAAGAGAAGGACGAATGACGTACAAATATGCTCCGCCAATATAAAAAATGAAAAATATTAATTTTGTCACTACTTTTATTTTTTTTTCGCTTATAAGAAGACTACCCTAAACCTACTAACTCAGTAGGGTTAGGGTAGTCAGGTTTTAGTTGCCTGTTAAGTTTTGATTGGGCACGTTAAAGAATACCGAATTTTCTTAGTACTATGGAAGACACAGAACAGAAAAAAAATTACAAATATTGTACTGCTCCCCAGTGTTAGAGTACCAGTGTGAAGACGTCTAAGAAAATAATAATGTCTCCGTAATTCTGTAGTGCGGATCTAAAATCGATAGTCTCTACTTTCATTTGTTTTTTTAATATCTTTTATTTGAAAAATGACTTATTTTGAAAGCAACAAAACTACCTTGCGTAATTTAGGTATCTAATAAATACGTTTGTATCCTCTAGAAATACTATACGTGTTTTCCATTGTTGATTTTTTGTGAATATTATACAAATACACAAAAGTATTTATATAAAAGTACATAATATTATTAATACATTTATATTAGGTAGATTTTATGTAGTTTCCATGGGAATAAAAATAATAAGAATGTTGTACTTGATTAGGTAAATCTTTGAAACCTGTGACAGAAACGGTTTCGTCTAATAAACGCAAAATCCTTATTTCTATTTACTATTCTTATTGTACAAAAATATTAAAACATTCTCTACAAACGTACTTTAAAGAAGCTTTACACGTTATTGGAACGTAACCTTTGCATTTTCACTCCTCTCATTCAGCACTGATATAGTCACGGTTTTTATTTAAAAAAATCCATAACCATTAACAAACCTACTTCTGACAAATTAGAAGAATCTACTTTTACGAAAGGACCAATTTGTTTATGGAAAATGGACTTCCGTTAAATTGGTTGGAATTTTGATATGTTATGTATTTTGTCCTTCTGATCAAATGTCTCAATGGGCAGAAACTCCTGTGACCTCAGGATTTTAAGATACAGCTGGCTGAAGTTGGAACTATTCAGCACTGGAGATGCATTCATATAGGTCAAATCTGTGCCATTTTTTAAGTTGTACGTGTTCAGTGAGGTTTGAAAACTCCTCGCAAACTTCGTTAGCAATTAATTGCCGATAGGTATATATGTCATATGACGTCATGACATGTCATTACGCGTCATAAAACGTCAAAGTTCAAAGTACTTTTCTGTCTCTTATCGGACGCCTCTCATTGTTTTATTATCTAATAAGCAGCATTGACGGTCTCAGTCTGTCATGTAACGTAATGACTTGTCATGACGTCATATGACACAGCTACGCATCAGGAATTTAATAATATATTTCAATTATTTGCTTACGAATCGATAGAACATGTTCAGAGATTAACTTACAGTAAAACCTGATTTACTCAAAATGAACTATTACCTTGTGTGACATGAGATGACGTCATATGACATTGGATGACCAAAACTTACCTGCAATGACTTCACGATGCGTGATAGGATGAGACCGTTAATGTTGCTTATTAGATTATAAAACAATGTGAGGCGTCCAGTAACAGAAAGAAAAGTACTTTGAACTTTGACGTTTTATGACGCGTAATGACATGTCATGACGTCATATGATANATGGGAATAAAAATAGTAATAAAAATTTTGTACTTGATTAGGTAAATCTTTGAAACCTGTGACAGAAACGGTTTCGTCTAATAAACGCAAAATCCTTATTTCTATTTACTATTCTTATTGTACAAAAATATTAAAACATTCTCTACAAACGTACTTTAAAGAAGCTTTACACGTTATTGGAACGTAACCTTTGCATTTTCACTCCTCTCATTCAGCACTGATATAGTCACGGTTTTTATTTAAAAAAATCCATAACCATTAACAAACCTACTTCTGACAAATTAGAAGAATCTACTTTTACGAAAGGACCAATTTGTTTATGGAAAATGGACTTCCGTTAAATTGGTTGGAATTTTGATATGTTATGTATTTTGTCCTTCTGATCAAATGTCTCAATGGGCAGAAACTCCTGTGACCTCAGGATTTTAAGATACAGCTGGCTGAAGTTGGAACTATTCTGCACTGGAGATGCGTTCGTATGGGTATGTGTCAAATCTGTGCCATTTTGTAAGTTGTAGGTGTTCAGCGAGGTTTGAAAACACCTCGCAAAGTTTAGCAATTAATTGTAGTTCATTATCATACTCCCGATAGATATGTCATATGAAGTCATGACATATCAATACGCGTCATAAAACGTCAAAGTTCAAAGTACTTTTCTGTCTCTTTCGGACGCCTCTCATTGTTTTATTATCTAATAAGCAGCATTGACGGTCCCAGTCTGTCATGTAACGTAATGACATGTCATGACGTCATATGACACAGCTACGCATCAGGAATTTGATAATATATTTCAATTATTTGCTTACGAATCGATACAACACGTTGAGAGATTAACTTACCTGATTTACTCAAAAGGAACTATTACCTTGTGTGACATGAGATGACGTCATATGACATTGGATGACCAAAACTTACCTGCAATGATTTCACGATGCGTGACAGGATGAGACCGTTAATGTTGCTTATTAGATTATAAAACAATGTGAGGCGTCCAGTAACAAAAAAAAAGTACATATCAAAATTCCAACCAATTTAAAGGAAGTCCATTTTCCATACAGAAATTGCGTGGTCCTTTGCTTCCATTTTTTTAAATTTAATATGCACAAATGCTAAAACAATCTGTAGATGCAGAAACTTCTGGAAAAATCTGGAAGTAACGCCAAGCCGGCTAACCGCCCCATGAATGTCTATTCATGAACAATACTTTGTGTATACAAAATAATGTTTATAAAAATTTACTGAATGACCCCATAAGTTCACGAATTAATTTTTCTAATTAATTAAAATTTGGATAGTAGTAGTAAATGTAAAAATAAGGGAATTTGTAACAGTAGAGTAGTGCTATGCCGTGAAGCACCATGCTGTGTGGTTCTAAATACGAAGGCTGTGGTAAGGCCTGCCGTGTCTATATAGAAAATAATACCTTTAGTTAGTTATCTCCTCTTATATTGCATTTTTATTATATTTCCTCGAAAGTCTTGACTTTTGGAAAGGTTTTTTAATTAAAAATTGCAACTTTTTTATTGATTCATTAAGTATACAGTATATGGTNTAGCTTCTTGTTCAATTGCCCCTTATGACGTCAGACTAGTTTTTAAGTAACACAAAAATTCATAAATGATTTCTACCACTAATTTGTCACATATTTAAAATTTGACTATATAGGCAGATTCTTTTATATAAAATCTCTGTATCAACAATTTGTGTATGGTTTGTTTTTATAGTCAACAATTCTATTAATTGCCAACGAAGTTTGCGAGGTGTTTTCAAACCTTGCTGAACACCTACAACTTAAAAAATGGCACAGATTTGACCCATATGAACGCATCTCCAGTGCAGAATAGTTCCAACTTTAGCCAGCTGTATCTTAAAATCCTGAGGTCACAGGAGTTTCTGCCCATTGAGACATTTGATCAGATGGACAAAATACATAACATATCAAAATTCCAACCAATTTAACGGAAGTCCATTTTCCATAAAGAAATTGCGTGGTCCTTTGCTTCCAATTTTCAAATTTAATATGCACAACTGCTAAAACAATCTGTAGATGCAGAAACTTATCTGGAAGTAGCGCCAAGCCGGCTGACCGCCCCATGCGGTGACGTCATTGCATTGCCACGGCTGAGACAAATATACGCATTTTAAAAAGATATAGTTTGAAAACCGCTCAACGGATTGAGTTGAAATTTTCAGGATCGTCTATGCATTTATAATACTTTGTGTATACAAAATAAGAATGTTTATGAAAATTTACTGAATGACCCCTTAGGTTCACGAATTAATTGTTCTAGTTAATTAAAATTTGGATAGTAGTAGTAAATGTAAAAATAAGGGAATTTGTAACAGTAGAGCAGTGCTATGCCGTGAAGCACAATGCTGTGTGGTTCTAAATACGAAGGCTGTGATAAAGCCTGCCGTGTCTAGATAGAAAATAATACCTTTAGTTAGTTATCTCCTCTTATATTGCATTTTTATTATATTTCCTCGAAACTCTTGACTTTTGGAAACGTTTTTTAATTAAAAATTGTAACTTTTTTATTGATTCATTAAGTATACAGTATATGGTTTTGTATGTGGAATAGAACATCGGGTAAATGGCCTCCATGGCTTTGCTGGCACATACGCACTCTCTTGTCGAAATTTTCCATGACTGTTTTGCATAAATGCGGCTGAATTTCGTTGATACAGAGCTCAATTTCCTCCTTCAAAGCGTGTGTAATCGTGGGCTTCTTAGCATAAACCTTACACTTCAAAAAACCCGACGGCGTTAAATCGCATGATTTGGGCGGAAAATTCTAATCACGAAAACGGGAAATTATTGGACCAGGAAATGACTCATGCAGTAATTGTTTCTTGGGCTGTATGGTATGTGACAACATCTTTGAAACCACATACCGTCTACATATATCCATCTCTTGCAATTTGGGCACAAAACACCGGATTATCATGTCACGATAGCGGGCACTATTAAATGTTATTGCCTGATCCGTCGCATTTTCAAAGAAGAATGATGCTTGCAGCACAAAATCTGCAACAAACAGTGACAAATTATGGATGCATTGCATATGTTTCTCAACAATCACACGTGGATTTTCTGAACCCCAAATGCGACAATTTTGTCGATTAACGAAGCCATCAAGATGAAAATGAGCTTCATGCTAAGTCCGATTTTGTTCGAAAAATCGGCATCCGCTTGTTGTTCCATAATCCATTCAACAAACTCTCTTCGCTCTACGTGGTCAGTAGACTTCAGTTCTTGAGTCAATAGAACTTTGTAAGCATGAAGATGCAAGTCTTTCGTGAAAATACGCTTTAAAGAGCTTCTCGTAATGTCCACTTGACAACTGTGAATTGATTCTCAGCGACACTATCACGAACTGATTCGATGTTTTGTGTTGAACTACTTGTTGAAGGATGACCAGAGTGTTTGCCTAGTACGCACTGAGATTCTTTCTTCGGATTCTTTGTCGCAAAGCTGCGTCTGGGACTCATTTTCTTGCATCCGAGACGCTCCGCGACAATGAATCTTGCATCTGGTGTGTTGCGTGTTGCGAAGAAATTCGAAGTCGACTGGGCTCATAAAAAGAAAATTTCGGAAATCCATCCCATCCTAAAATTTCAGTATGTCAAAAAGATTGTGTCCGTGCTTATTTCGATCCTTGAAGATCCCACGAATCCACCAACGTGGTGGCATTGTGTTAGCCCTTTTTTTAACTTCGAAGGGTTAATAAGTAGACTCCAATTGCAACCCCCGAGAGCGCGCCCTCGTTCGACATGGTTCAGAATCAAATGAGTACCAGCACGACAATATTGCGAAGCAAAGAATCTGCGACATGTATCCGCGAGTCTGCGACAAAGAGTCTGAACAAAGAATCTCAGTGCGTACTAGGCTTTAAGATCATTAATTGATCCAGTCTCTTTGAATTTTTCAATTAGCCTAACAGTTGATGAAGTTAAATCACTATTCCGACCATATTTTGTACGAAAATTGCGAATTGTAGCTACCAAACCATAATAATTTTTAAAACATTGCTCAACAATGTAATGAAAACGCGTTGTTCTTTCGTGTAGTGCTCCATTTTTAATAGCCCTAAATTATCAGCTGTCAGGCTGTTTTTTTTTGTTTCGTTGGCAACATTTTACCGCGCAAATGGCGCAAATTCAAATCTTGCGTGAATTTTGGGACACTCGATAGAATTGGAAAGGTCAATTCAAATTTAAAAGTAATTATGTAAGTAGTACCGATGACAAAAACATAGACCTACCTTTGCTGATGTTCCATGTCCCGCGAAAGTTCCAAATCTTGTCACATGGTATGAAATTATTTAAGTTTGATAACAATGAAGGAAAACATATATGTAACCTACAATTAGCTAATGCTATTTAAGTCATACTATAGAGGTAAATTACAGGTTTTTGAAAATACTCCTTTTAACATTTTGCACAGTTGCGGATATTATTAAAATCGTTGTGTATCTTCTGTTTCACCCGACAGTTTATTAAATTTCGCATACAATTAATGGCGTATCGAGGAAAAGTATCATTCAAACTATTTGAAAATTTGGTTTATGAAATTGCTAGGTTACTCTTGCTTGTTAAATACGTGGTTAAAATTTTGGCACATATTTCTGGAACATCTTGTTTATGAATATTTTATATGGTTTCAAATTATCATTAAGTAACATGTTAACGCATTCCTTACTTATATTAGATGTAAACATTAAGCGCAAACAGTAAATAAGTTAATCAGTACCTACTAATGTTTTACTGCAGACACTAAAACATCACTAAAAATTTGCATAAGTATATTTGGAGGTTTAATTAAAATTTTTAAAACAGTTACAGTGTACTATGAAACCTTATGTTCTACATGCATTTATGGTGGAACATCAATCGCTGACTTTTCATTTAGTTATTTAAAAGAAATTTATTGCGCGATTTATTGCCGTTTTTATTCTCCCTATTTTATTACTTTATTGTCCATAAAGATGCCAAGGAGTACAATTAATTGACGTTCTACCTCATTTATGTCACTCTTTGGTACATTTGTAATCCGATTTATGTACTTTTTGAGTCTAACCTTAATTTTGGCTAGTTACCATAAAAGAACCTTATTTCAACTCATCTCGGACAATTTTTAAAAATGAAGATACGACTACATTTCTTAACATACATCCATCAACACATTTAAATTTTCAATTTTAGAAACATATTTGTATATTAAAGGAATCTAAGTACATAATCATATGACCATTCCAAAATATAAGTAAAAAATATGTGACACCTAAATTTTATATTTCAGGTGAGTATTCTTTGGTTAAATGAACATCAGTGCTCACAGTTCACAAGGATTGGTTTAATTTGCTATAATTTTTCTCTGGTATTGAGAAACAACAAACCGTTAGTGTTAATTTTTAATCAAGATCTAGTTTCAATTTATTAATGAAAGATGTTGAATATATTCAGTTTTTTTTTTTCGTTTAATATATGAGGTCGTGACACAACCAGTTTTAATGTTCCCGATTTTTTTGGTATTATTTTCTAGTACCCACCCATTTAGAATAGCTTTCATGAATTTTTTCAAATTTTTATTTCAACCCCTCAATAAGTTATGAGCATTTGAATATTTTGGGTAAAAAATTTTCAAATACCTGTACCTTGGCAAAAACTAAAGATATCATAAACTTTTTTTTTCATTTTGTTCGGCTTGATGTAGTTTTATAAAAAAAATTATAAAAATACATTTTTAGTTTTTTTTTTATTTTAAAACAAAAAAAATGATTTTTGAAAAAGACAAACGACAAACCGTTAGTTTTAAATATTTTATTGGTAAACAAAAATTATTTTGATATTAATCAAGATATTCTAATAGTTTCAATTTATTAAAGAAAGATAAAAATACATTTTTAGTTTTTTAAGTTTTTTTTTCGATTTTTAAACCGAAAAATATTATTTTTGAGTGTGGTTTTTTCCGAAAAATTCTCATAAAATCGTCTTTCAATATGTATATTTTATGAGGCAGGTTCTAGAGTAGGATTTTTTTTTCTATATTTTTTTTTCGAATTAAAAAAACACGCTGATGTCAAGCAGTCTCAGAGATACTGGAAAACACTATCAATAAGAACTTTAAAACTTCAATGCCAGCAATTTTATTATTATTATTATTATTATTATTTAAAAATTCAGTATAAACCTAAGGCACTTTGAATGCTACATCGAAAGTAATTCTAAATAATTTGTTTCACAAATACAAATATAGGATTTTTTTGTTCAAAATACACTTACAACAATGTGAGCTATTTGGTTTTAAATTCTTAGTTTATTAAGGTCTTTTGTTCTAAAATGATCTAAAGAACAATTTCAAAAAGTTACAGCGTACACTTAAAAATACTTAATTGACGAATAAAATGCATAATAAGAAACGAAAAGATTGAACTTATTTATGGATCAACCTTTAATTTTTTGTTCTAATTTATATTTTTATTAAATGAAAATGTAACATGTAATTGTAATGAATTAAGTGTGAAATTTCTACAATTGTACAAAAGCTAACGTTTATTGAGATATACCCAGCTAAATAAAATACCATAAACAATTTCTAATATTATCCTAGTTAGTTGTTTTAGCTGGAAACTTATTTGGGATACCTTTACCTATATAGGCTGTTACTTTATGGAGTCACTTCTTTAACCACCCCGTAACTTTTATATTCATCCAGCTGTGTATATTTAATTTAAAATTTATGAGACAAAATTAATTTTTATAAAGTTTTGTCTGTCGTGAAATTTTCATATATTAAAAATTTCGAGTAAAATACATAAACCGAAATTTCGAGAATTTCATATTTATATTTGGGGGTGATATTCTGTACTTAAAAAATAAGTACCTTAGTATCCTCATCGATCGCGCTATTTTCTGTTGTGCTGATCAAATATAAATTTTGAACTGGCAAATAAAACATTTACTTTTTGCCAATATGTTTGGCAGAACTGGAATTGTATGTACAATTGATGTTTCTGGAGCTATAGAAAATTTTTCTACTGAAGTGCATTTTACGCAGCGTTTATTAGTTGTTAAGATTGTTATTTGGATCGGTACAATTTACAATTTTTAAAAAATTAATTTAAATATATTGGAAGACATTTATTTTCAAAACAGTATATCGGGATTTTCAAAATAAAGTATTTTCCCTCCTTACAAATGTTTATTTGTGATTTAAAAATCTCTATATTTATAATCCTGCAAAAAACCTTATAAAAATATGATATGATTGAGGGGGAGGTGATCCCAAAAAATTATTCTCTGTATATAATTTTCTTACATCCTAGCATATTTTTAGTGTAATACTGAAAATGTTGTTTAGTGGTACTATAATCAGGGGACTTGTATATGAGTTTTTTCTTTTTACAAAATTTTTATTCAAGTATGGTTACTCTGCAAACGGTAAACATCCAAGTTCTTCCCACACATTTTTATAATTTACCTTAAATTGTTTTATGGATTTTTCATATCCTCCCATGACAATATCATCTTTCAACTTTCACCATGTTATGGTTTCTTTAACATATCATAAATCACGTAAAAGATTTTATAACACTATTTAATTGAGAAATGTTTGGGATATAAAACGTACACTTCATATTTTTAATGTAAACTATTATTCCTAGACTAAAGTTCAAAAAAATCATTATTTTTATGTCGTATTTGAATAGAGAGAATTCAATATTAACTCCTACATATGTGGTAGAAATAGACACATCTAAACCTACATTTACATAGATATATTTATTTTTGTTTAAGCATTTATAAACATATTTTTTATATATTAAAGGATTATTTTTAATATATTATTCAATTTAATGTTTCACTTTAAATTTATTTTTTATTATTTCTGTATACTTATCGACCATCAGACACAGACAAAGCAGTTTTTTAAAGAAATTTAACAAACAAATTATGCAAAATATATATCGGAATGCAAAGTAATGACTCTTTTTTCAACATTGAAACCATTAAATTTTTAATGCAATATTATAACAATATACAAGTGATGTAGTGTCAGCTAATAAACTAAAGGGATTTCTCAAAAGAAACCTGAGTGATTTTACTTATGTAGTTTTAAGACATTATTTATCATCTATCAGAAGCAACCACGGCTCATTTATTTGCTACAATAGTATAGTACAATATCTGGTGAATATTTCAGTATAAATATAAATATTAAGTTTTAAAACCAATATTACAGATAAGGTAAAATGTATGTTAAAGGACGAAATGGAATAATAAATAAAAATAAAATTAGGGGCAATAGTATTCCTTGGGATACTAACCCCCATTTTTTTTAATCAAATAGAAAGTCGAGTTATAAGTCGTTATTTAAACGCCGCCACTGCACAGCACCCGGACCAGAGTAGTATCAATGTCATTTGTTTAATTAATTAATTATTATAACTTGAAATTACACTTGCTAGTGGCGAGGTAAAAAAATTACGCAAAAAAAGTTAAAAAAATCACTTTTCACTGCGGAATTTAAGAAAACAAATTTATGATGATAAAAATAAATAATAATTTATCATAGGCATTCGTACAAATAGCTGGAATTTGTGACTATAAAAAGTTAAAGAAAATGGATTTGACTTATCAACTATAAAACACTGTCGTCATATGAGCAAAAATATAAGTAATATCACAACAAATTGCATGGAACTTAAATAACGTCGAATTAAAAAAAATCAATGCTGTTATCTTGACTGTTATACATGGAATTTGTGTTCAATGTAATTGCTTTCTATGAAGAGTTAAGATTTACTATGACTTCGTACGAATTTGCAACTGGTGCAGCAGTCACCTTACGTATGTCGCCTTTATCACATAATTTTTCAAAGAGAAAGATGGTATGATTAACTATCAATTTTCCACGTCGACATCTGTCTTTCCCACAGCAAAAAATCCTTGTGTTCGCAATTGGTGACATTAAAATTGTAGGTACTTACATAGTTCATGAAATAGGTGGAAGTAGTTTCTATACTCACCTAAAAAAGAAAAGCAGTTTTAATAATGATGTTAATAAGTTATTATTATTACCAAAAAATAATGTGAATTTATTTAGGGCAATAATAAAAGACATGGAGTCCTACGATACGAGGAAGTGCACAAAGTTTAATGGGATGTTCTTCAGGTAAAATTAAGGAAAAAAAAGTGTATACAGGATGTTCTGAAAGTCAGCCAGGAAACTTCAGGAGTTGATTCTACGGATTAAAACAATAGCAGCATGTAATAAATATTCTTTCTAATTATCAATTGTTTGCAAGCTACAGCTTGTCAAAGTCCAGTTTTTATTATATTTCTTTTTAAATAACAATTCAAGTTCGATTAGTGTCTCATTTGGGACACCCACTAAGTAGATGAAGCTCTATTGGACCAGTCAGAGAAATGTTTCATTAGGCTCCACTATAAGGCACTTTACCTAAAACTAAAATAAATATAATCGTTTAGCAGGAAATCAGTATTAAAGTATTATTAAATACAAAATTTTTAATAATTCTTTCTGTAATTAATCAAGTTGGAATACTTCAAATAAATATCAATAGTAATTTGGGTGTTACGAAATAGTTTAAAGAAGTGATAAATTTGGTTTTTCACCATATAATAATTTTTTTGGCTTTGTAATAGCATTGTGGAAAAATACGATGAGGATAATGAATTTACTAACAATATTTTATTTAGTAACGAAGCTGGTTTTACAAGAGAATGTATGGCATGGCAATTTAATTAATTGTAGATAGAATTATCAAAAATTTGATGTTTAATAACACTTTAATAACGATTTCCTAGTAAACGGTTATATTTATCGGCTTGAATAAAGAGTACATAATTTGTTCTGATATTGTTTTTCTTTTCTATAATGTTTAAATTTCTGCGATGTCCAGCAAGAGAAAAAAGTTACGAACAAAACAAATTTTGAGTTCTAGGTAAAGTGCACTCTAGCGGCACATAATGGAACTTTCTTTGACTGGTCCAATAGAGCTTCATTTACTTAGTGCGCTATGAGTTATTTAGAAAAATAAAAAAATTGAACTTTGACTTGCAAACAATTGATAATTCGAAAAAAAATTCATTACATATTGTTATTATTTTAATCCTTAGTATCACTTCCTGCAGTTTCCTGAAGGACTTTCAGAACACCCTGTACATATAAACCTTGGCCAAGAAATGTACCTATTTCATTATATGATCTTTAAGTAAAAAAAGTCAATTGTTTCAATACCTCAAGAACGCTTAATAATTGTGTGATTCATCAATCATATGATATGATTAAGACTATTCGTATTACACTTAGTATTTACTAAAACATAAGTAATTGTGCAATTCAATTGTATCGTACGGGGTCTGCTCAGAAAATAATTTTTTGAATTACGCGCTAATCAAGATATTTAGTGACATGCGGTTGGCAGCATTGCGATACGCATAACCTCCTCCCTAACCACATGCCTTGGATTGTTGATATCTCATTTAGTTTTCGTGATACTATTATTTGAGTGCAACGTGTTTGTGTTAGTGACGATTTTTTAAATGTGCGATTTTCAGGGACAACTATACAACGTAAAATTTTGCCTAAAACTAGGGAAAACTGTCACGGAAACGTTTCAACTTTTGAAAAAAGGTTACGGAGATGATGCTCTGCGTCGTACGCAATGTTACAAATGGTTTTCACGATTTAAAAGTGATCGTCAATTAATTGAAGATGATCCTGGACCAGGAAAGCCTTCGACTTCAACTGATGACTCCCACGTTCAGAAAGTCAAAGATCTGGTGCGGGTCAATCGTCGACTGACTGTCAGAGAAGTTGCAGAAGAGGTTAGTGTGGAGAACGCTTATGTAAGGATTTGGTCAGCAGTTAGTTAGTATTCGGCAGTCGGTTGGGACGGGTCGCTGCTTTGTCGGGTTGATCATTGTTATTGTGGTTATTGTTAAGATTGTTAGATAAATAAAGTATTTTGTGCTACATAGTTGTTTGTGTTAAACAAGGTCCAGCAAGAGTTCGGCTAGCACAAACTGGCGACGAGNAACGTGTTTGTGTTAGTGACGATTTTTTAAATGTGCGATTTTCAGGGACAACTATACAACGTAAAATTTTGCCTAAAACTAGGGAAAACTTTCACGGAAACGTTTCAACTTTTGAAAAAAGGTTACGGAGATGATGCTCTGCGTCGTATGCAATGTTACGAATGGTTTTCACGATTTAAAAGTGATCGTCAATCAATTGAAGATGATCCTGGACCAGGAAAGCCTTCGACTTCAACTGATGACTCACACATTCAGAAAGTCAAAGATCTGGTGCGTGTCAATCGTCGACTGACTCTCAGAGAAATTGCAGAAGAGGTTAGCATCTTAATTGTCATGAAATTTTGACTGAAAAATTAAACATTCATCGAGTTACAACAAAATTTGTTCCTTATTTGATGACCGAACACCAGAAAGGCAACGTGTGGACGTTTGAGATATTTCCTTGAACAACCCAATGCACTGTTTTTTTTCCACATTAATGTAGTTGTGCATTTGAATTCTTGCCTCCAGATGGAACTATATACCGTGTTTACTATCAAGGCATTTTACAACGGTTACGTGAAAAAATCCGTAAAAAGAGACAAGAGTTGTGGCGAAACAACTCATGTTTCTTGCACCATGACAATGGGCCTGCAGATTCAACTTTGTCAATTCGTCATTCATCCTGCTTACTAGCCAGACCTAGCGCCTTGTGATATTTTCTTATTTTCGAAATCGGTGCTGAAAAGTGGGAAAAGTGAGCGAATTGGGGAAGGGTGTACTTCGAAGGAGACAAGGACCAAATGTATAAAATTAATAATAGTGTGTAAAAAAATAAAATTCAGTTATTTTTTTAACACACATCGTATATATGAGGGGTCAGCCCTTTTCGTTACGTGTAACCTCTACGCTTATTACTTTTTTTAATATTTACGTATACTTTGTTAAAGCAAAGCATTTACGAAATGTAGTCTATGTGTATAGTAGTTGCTTCCCACAATATCAATAGTTAGGAATTGTTTCTGTGAAGTTAGATATCTTTTGCATATCTACATTTCTGGTATCGTAACATTCACTTGATACGACATGATTTTTTAGAAAAGATGTTTTGATTTTGTTTGAATTAACTTAATACTTTTAAAATAGAGTAAAAAATTGTATTACGCCCCAGATCATTGGTTATTTTGAATTACCTTTTACATAAAATTTGTATGAGTGTACGTATGCAAAGAAAATGAGGTGAACATTGTGATAACATCTGTATGATCATATTTAACCCCTAAAAATACGAATATAGAAACTGGTCGAATATTACAAGTACGTACATCATTCACAATGCAGTATAATACATTTCGTATATAAAACAGATTCAGAATAAAGTTCCAAATACATACAAATTTGGTCGCTTATGTGTTCATCACACGTTAGCATGTAGCCGTAAAGAATACAGTTATACTCAGTTTTTATTTAAATTAAAACTTTGGCATTCGAATACCATTGACATTTACGCGAAATAAAAGTTGGCGAGAAGAAACCTGTCTTCATTTGCATACCCATTCATTAGAGCCCATTCATAATTTCGCCATCATGATCGTACACTCTAACTTTAGCACGGTTGATTAACGGTTACACAAAAACTCGTCGGATAAAATGGATCAGTGTCGTTGATCTACATAAGGCAGCATAAATTTCAGGAAAGGTCAAAGTAGTTATTGGGAAATATATTAATTTATTTAAATATTAATTATGGTGTACTGGGTGTCTCGTAAAAAAACAGGCTATAACGTTATTCTTTCACCGATTTTAAACCTGTTTTAAATTTTTTAGTTTTCACCCAATGAATTATAACAGAAATTGTCAAGAAATGACCATAATTCGCTATATTTGTTGTACCATATTACGTATTGCGATAGTATATACAAGGTGTCTGTAACAGGTCTGGACAAACTTTTACCACATATTCCTGGAACCAAAATACGATGATTTAAACCAAGTTACCTTAGTCCAAAATTTCATAGTTTCCGAGATACAGGGTGTTTTGAAGTTACAATTTTATGTTTTGTGGCATGAGAAATTGAAATCTCTTTTCTACAGTACTTTACATGCTTTTAAATTGTTATCACTTTTTGTTGGTGTATTGAAATTATACTAAAAAAATTCTATTCTCCAATGTGTTTTTTTAAGAAAAAGGTATACTTGGTACATGTCGTTTTGAACAACCGTTTTTTGGATATCTAGATGTAAATGTTTTATTTAATGAATTCGTCATTACTCCGTTCCTACTTCGGACTGGTCTAAACTAGTTTTAAAATTTTGGAGACGCATTTAGAGTATCGTATTCCAATTTTTTCCTGAGATGGCTATTGTGATTGGGTTAATGGCATCCTAGTTTGTGGGGTTTCTGAGGCTGTTTGCACCTCAGTAGTTCGAGCCCCATGCTGGGCACCATGTAGCATAATTCGGTTAATCGTCGGTATGGGTTGATGTGCCTCTGCCGCTTATTACAGACGGTAACGCATCACGCTAAGCCGCGCCTCGTCTCGTAAACCTTTGGGGCACCAACGGTAACTGCTCAGGATCCTCTTTGAGCATGAATATGGATTCTGGGTATGGTTTCTGATCTGGGTTCGCCTTCACCATCGGTGCAAAAAGCTAGGTGTTTGCTTGCTGGCAAGAGGACATCCGGCAGGCTCGTGCGCTTCTTTCTTTACGAACCCCGAGAGTTGATTCGGAGTGCCGGCTCTGAGACCTAGATTCACCCCCCATCTCTTGATGACGAGGTTACGCCAAAGAGGGTTGGGAAACTATCCTAATATAAGTCCAAGACTGCACTGCACTTAAAAGTTCAATCGTTCGGATGTCGACAAACCCTAAAGTTCAAATTATACTGGAAGGGTTTCGACTGACTGTATGACTTTTTTCACTGACTCTACTAGAATTACATGATCCTATAAAAACACTGGGAGACCGAGGACTCATGTGTTCAATGGATTCGTAGTTGTTGCTAAGAACTAGAATGTTTTCAGTGGTTGCCACTCGCTTAATGTCTGTAATTTATTATGAGGGTTCCTGAGTAGGCCATGCAAGTATTAATTTGGGTACTGCGTCTCTGGGTACGAGTATATATGGCTACTAAGCCAATGAAAACCCTGAGGAGGTATGGAGCCGTAGGGTCGCTACGCTTAGACTGAAGTTTGAGGAGCTTGGGATCGTGAAAGCTTGTGACTGTGACTTTTTGAAGAGAATCTAACTCGTGATGAGATTTTTAAGCAAAATCAAGTTGTTCGAAAGTTTATTATATCTGAAAATACAAGGGAAACAATCTATATGTAAACAGGTGGTTTAAGATTTATCAATTACTGCATCTGAACACAACGGTTAACGCAAGTTGCGGGGCGAGTACGCACTCGAGCTAGTTAGTTCACGCCTGCTTAAAGTACTGCAAATGCCCCGGGTCGACGTTCACCCACATTTGTAAATGGCTTCAAATCTGCCCTGGTTTGACGGAGCGCTCTTGTCGTCTCCAGTAAAATGGGTGCAAAGATATACAATAGATGCACAAGATGCGCAAGATGCACAATAATAGTGGTACTCATAAAGGCCTATCTTTCTAAAATGGCTCTATTAGATATGTACAGGTTGTAGGTCATTCCTAATCCTAATTTCGTACAATTTTGGAATTTCCGAAATTCGGACGATTTGGCGGCGAAACTCATAATTCAGGTATCATATGGCTTTTAAGACTTTAGCTGATTTTTGCCATCCTAGGGCGGTTTTTGGGACGCGGCAATGGATAAATCGAAAATGAGGTGAAAACGCCGTTATGGCTCGGACGATCGGCTCCAACTTCTAGGACGGTATCCACCGCGGTCTACCATAATGTGGTTGGAGGGTCCTAGCGGAATAAGTCTTGGCGACGGAAAAATTGGAAAGTGTGGTGAAATTCCCATTTCTCCATCCCACCTCGTTATTCATGAGCCGATTGGCTTCATATTTTGGAACGACATCCATTGCGGTCTGCCAAGCTGTGGTTGGGAGGTCCGGACGTCATCGGTCACGATGCGATGGCGGGATTCTGGACCGTGGTGGAATGATAAGCCGTCAGCGGCTGCGACGCGACGCGACAGACGGTGGAATGTCAAACCGTGGTGGTATGGCAGGACGTCTTCGGTCGCGGGGCCAACAGATTCGAAAGTGAGTCGAAATTTCAATTACTTTGAAAACTTTCTTACCATTTTTTTTTTCGGTAGAAATTTGGACCTTTCCGCGCTGCGCGCTGGACTTCGTTAGAGAAGCTCGAGGTGCAATTGAACATCACCCTCGACACCGACTATCGTGGGACCATACATACATGGATTTCCCAATCCCGGTTGGAAAGTAAGGTGAAATTTGAAGTCGGAACTGGGAATACGACAAGAAGCCAGCGAGCCAACAACAATAAAAAATTTAAAGACCAATGGGTCAACAACGACAGATATGTAGAAGTTACAGGACCAAGAACAATTAACTCATTACATCTGAAGCTAAACTCTTGAGAATAACAGTAATTTGAAATGTTCTTCAATTTTTTTTAGTTGCAAATCATAGCTTTTAATAATTTTTTTACATCAGTACAAAACCTCAAAAGTCAAGTGAACGTGAATTAAAGACAACTTACTTTCTTGTAACTGTATAAATAGTTCAAAACGTGAATAGGTAGACCAAATAAAATTGAGCCTTGAAAGTAGGATGCGTAGTGGAGTGCGGAAGAGAGCTCATGTATTACTTGCGCTTTCTTTTTAATTTCTGCATTTCAGGGCACAATTGAAATTTGTCCATTTTTAACAGTGATATTTCAATTGGCTTAGAAAGAAAAAAAGACTATTCTTCCCAGGTCACATTCAAGGTGCTCTTATCTTTGTAAAGTCAAAACTAACTCCTTGTTTCTCTTAACCTGATGTTAATTTTAACTAAACGTTCTGTATATGATGAAAGGAAACGATAATGCATAGTGCTTAACTGTTAATGTAATTTAAATTAATGGCATATCATCAAATTTAAATTAAGGGTCATTGCTACGGATTAAAGTTTTCAGTATTCGCTATCTAAGAAATTAAAAATATTATAGCAAAATGCATTTTTAAGTGTTCAAACTATTTTGTCTCCTATTGTATAACCCAATAACATATTAAAGCAACAAACAAACAAGGAATATGATACATGTAATATGTAGGGTGATTCACGGAAGGGTGAATACCATGAATTCTTAGAAGGGGTAAAACGAAGATTGGTTAATTTACAAACAAAATTCGGATTGATGACTTTAGTTTTTTTTTCTTTCAGAGTTATATAAATATGATGTAATTATTTCTGTTCAGAAAAATGGTGTAGTATGAAATACTGGAGGTGAGAAATGTGGATATTAAATCTATTACTGACATTGTAGGGATTGTAATAAATTATTTGATATGCACCTTAAAGACAATAATTAAATGTAGAAGGTCTGAGACAAAGGCGCAACTTACGTTTTTTTTTTGTATCATATAATAACGGGTGATTCATTTAGAGGTACTTTTTTCAGTAGCGAGTTTAAGACAGATCACGCATGAGTCGAGTGAACTGTCGTGGTATTTTGGTTCAGTACTGTCTGACATTTCATCATGGAAAGACTTAGCCCGGCACAACGTCTACAAATAATTCAGCTGTACTACGAGAATCAGCGTTCTGCCAGGAGTGTATTTCGTGCTCTTAGAGCAACATATGGTCTACATAATCGGCCCACCGAACGCACAATTCGCTACACCGTCGAGAAGTTTGAAACCCAATTTTCATTATTGGATAATACGCGACCAAATAGACCGCATACAGCACGAAGTGCAGAAAATATTGCGGCGGTAGCCGAGAGTGTACGTGATGACCATAATGAATCAATTCGGCGCCGATCTCAACAGCTTGGCTTGTCGTATGCAACAACTTGGCGTATTTTACGTAAGGATCTTGGTTTGAAAGCATACAAAATTCAACTCATTCAAGAATTGAAGCCGGCTGACCTTCCAAATCGTCACCGTTTCAGTCTTTGGGCTCTTGAACAGCTTGAAGAAGATCCAATGTTTTCGACCAAAATTTTGTTCAGCGATGAGGCCCATTTCTGGCTTAATGGCTATGTTAATAAACAAAATTGCCGTATTTGGGATGAAGAACAACCCGAAGAACTTCAAGAGCTGCCATTACATCCAGACAAAACAACGGTTTGGTGTGGTTTATGGGCTGGTGGAATCATCGGTCCATATTTTTTTAAAAATGAGGCCGGCAGGAACGTAACTGTGAATGGCGCCCGTTATCGCGCCATGCTAACGGACTATTTGCTGCCTGAAATTGAAGCCCGTAATCTCGATGACATTTGGTTCCAACAAGACGGCGCCACTTGCCATACAGCCCGTGCAACCATGGCTTTATTGCGAGAACAATTCGATGAACAGTTAATTTCACGATTTGGACCAGTGAATTGGCCTCCTAGATCATGTGACATCACACCTCTAGACTTTTTCCTTTGGGGCTACGTGAAGTCCAAAGTCTATATGGATAAGCCGAATACGATTGAGGAATTGGAAGCCAACATTACTCGGGTCATTCGTCAAATTCCACTCGAAATGCTCGAACGTGTCATCGAAAATTGGAACTTCAGAATGGACCATCTCAACCGCAGTCAAGGACAACATTTGAAAGAAATAATATTTAAAAAATAAATGTCAGAAATAGTTTTTTTGTATAATAATAAAGATTGCACCATAAAATAGAATTTTGTTATTTTTTGTTGTTGTTGAAAAAAGTACCTCTAAATGAATCGCCCGTTACTTATCTTTAATAGTTTTCGGGATATTATATACAAGGTATATCTTTAAGTGGGGATTAGTTTCTTAGATATTAGTTCCCTGAATACAAATTCGAAATTTTTTATTTAATAAAATAAATCAGTTTTTCGAACTACACTTTAACTTGTCTTGTTAACGGCGTAAACCGAGCTACCATGAATTAGCTAGTAAGTTGTGTCAATGCAATATTGGCGTTGCCAGTTGATATGTTTTTATGAAAACTGTTGGGAGAACGACAAGAGAAAATAATTTAATAAAATGTATTACTTTTGAATGGATTAACGTGTTATTTTAAAGTCACCATATTTTTTTAGATTAATGTGGCCGAAGCGCAGGACATTAAAAAACATTCTATTGTTTAAAAAAAAATAACATGAAACAAAGTCAGAGACTAATAAATAGAATCAAAAATTTTAAACGCTGTGGAAAGGGATCCTGGTACCACTACTCGAAGATTAGCTAAAAGATTTCAAGTATGTTGTATGCTGTAAAAATAAGGTGAGTAAACAGGTTATATACTTATAATTGTGTATTTTATTTATTTTTTTATTTATTATTTCTTTTTGCTTATTTGTTAGTTACTATTTCATAGTTTATCTTAGTTGAAATAATTAAATTTTTGTTTGAGTTGGATGACACTCCTTCAATAAATTAAAATTTGCTTTTTAATAAACCTTTACATTATAAGAATTGACAATAATGCATACCGCAGTTCCCCAGCGCGTATGCGCTGCGTCGAAGAGTTTGATTGTTTGAAGTCACACTAGCTTGTCCAGTGGCGGGGATGAAAATTAGTAAAAAAACTAGAGCTAAAGATTGAAAAAAATATTCAGTTATCACGACGGAATTTCAAAAAGCAAACTTGATATGATACCTGTTTCTAAAAGTCATAGGTAGCCTCCGTATAAATATGACCCCCCAATCAATGTTACACCCTGTATTAACAAGTAATATCGCCCTAGTAAGGTCATAAAAAAGTGGTAGGTATTATGTTTTTAAATCAAGAATACAATTTTTTACGAAAAAATAATTTCATTCTTCAATTCGCCATCTTCGTTCAATACTGTTCAGTTTTTATTTTTTAAACATTTATTGCTTCCCATTACGTATTAATGTTCGAAAAGAATATTTTAGAGGAAGTATTTTTAAGTTTAATTTTATTTTATTCAAAATATACAGGGTGTAATAAAAATAAGGTTACAAGATAGAACATTTAAAATTAGTAGGGAGGGATACTTCATATAAAATTTTTGACTAAAGTGATTCCTAAGTGACAACAGGGTGTCGAAAAGTTGAGAAAAAATTTTTTTCTAATATTTTGAAAACGGTAGGAAGGAATAATCCCAAATTTATCCCTCAGACAACTTTTTTCTTAACTATTTCTACGCCACTGACATTAAAAAATTTAGGTGAATTTCTTAATTGTCTGTTTTCTTTAGAGCAAAAAGTGTAACTTCACATTTTTCGGGCGAGCCTTCGTTCTCCAGCTTCGCATTTTTATCAGAATCAAGCGACCTACTGTCAAGTCATCTTGTCGTTAGTAATATAGGGTTGGCATTGGTTTTCATTATTAATTCAAATTATTTAGTAAGTTTGACAAAATGGTAAATTATTCGTGTCGTGAAAACGCAGATATGGTTTTTATGTACGGTCGCGCCAATGGTAATGGTCACGAAGCTGCTAGGCTTTATCAACAAGTACATCTAGATTGACAACAGCCAAGTCATAAGCTATTTGCTTCCCTTTTTCACCGTCTGGCAGAGACAGGTATTAGTCCAAGAGAATTAAGCCCAAAACCTTCGAGATATGGCTGTTGCTTGACGTAGATTAGATATTAGTAAAAATCGGTCGAAAATAATATATACAATGAAAATATAAGGTTGCGCCAAGAAAAAAAGTTGTGCTATTTGTAGAAAAAATTAAAAACTGCAAAAATACTCAAAAATTACGTGTTTTTTCTAACATTATCCCACATAACTTCTTAAATATGCAGTTTACGGAAAAAACTATTACTGATGAAATTGTTTGTTATGAAATTTGCTACATGATAGAATTATTTTGATACCTGCGCATATCATATTTTTGTTGCTAAATAGCTAAAACAACGTAAGAAAGTGATGAAAATCGAGGTAATTTGGAAGCGTCAAACTGACAGGCAAGAAATTGTCCAATTCTAGTATAAACGTAGATGTAAGTACTTTAAACGATTACAAAACGAAATTCCAAAACCCGATACAAGTCGGTCTGATAGTTTTGGTGTGAGACAATTTGTTACTAAATTTCAGCGCAAAATGTCGTTATTTTTTTACGTTAGTGCTGGGGTTAAAGTTAGGCATTTTAATTGGCGCTGATTTTTTTAAACGTACTTGGACCCCGTAACTATCATACAGAATCGTTAGAATATCAATTTTCTTTTTTCTAATAATTTTTGGAACGAATTTAAAAGTTAGAAAAATTTTGACTTTATAAACAATTACTTTCGTGAAGCGGTTTTGCGGGTTGGAAAATATACAAAAGTACTAAAAAACAGTTCTCGGAAAGACGCTTAACTTGAAAAAAAGAACGTTCAAATCGGTCCTATAAGTTCCGAGATATCGAGTGTCAAAGTCAACAAGCGTTAGCTGCAAAACTATGTACAATGTAACAACAATAAAAATTGAATTTGGTAGGTTTTTTCCAGAACTTTCCGTATGTGTTTTTATAAATATGATCGCACGTGTGCTTTTTTTATGAAAATTCAATGAATATCGTCAAGCCGACCATTTGTGCCGCAAAACCGAGGGGAGGGGATGAATTATAGAAATTGAAATCGCGCGTTCAAAAAAAAGTGCGCGCTTCGGCGTTCAATATCTCGGCTTCTATGGCTCCGAGTTTGATGATTTTTTTTTAATCGATAAAGCAAAATGAGAGGAATTCAATTATCAAGATTTCATTAATATATTATAAAGCCCTTTTCTGTCTATTACGACTACTTACAATTTTTCACATTTGTTATACTGTATATTCATGCAAATAATAATATCGATGGTAGGATATAGGAACATAATCCACTGTTAATAGGTATTAGTTTTAATAATTACGTGGTAATAATGTTTAAATAAAATCTTGAAATTTTTATTTAATATGTAATTTATTTATTGTATGCAAAGAATATAGAAAAAAGATATAGATACAAATAATTATTTATTTATGTTTATAAAACGTGTTTATTGTATTTTCATTATCATCGTATTATTAAAGTTTTTCACTTTTTTACAACATCATTGCTGTTTTCAGTTATAATATCAGCATTTGAATAAGTACCGTTTTTCATTATTTTCAAATCAGTGTTTAACTAATTGTAAGTAGGTACCACTGTCAGATTAACAGCAAATGATGACTTATGGTTGGTTAATTTGATTTTTTAAATTTGCTAGCAATTTCATAGCCATCCTCGCAAGAAATTGGATCATTTTATTTATCACAAAAACCGTCAAAACAGAAAAATTAAAAGATAGGTATATGGAGATGTAATATGGATAGATATAGAGTAAATTTTTACAACAGATTTTGATTAAATATACAGGGTATCTAATTTAGAAAAACCAAGTTTTGGCGGTTCGGTCAATCAAATGCGACAATAAATATGAAATTGAAATAGGTCGAAGACCATTAGACCATTAGAGATGAATATAGGGAAGCTTTATAAAATTCCCCTAAAATTACGTGTAGAATCCAAATATGCAAAAATATATAGGATGTTCCATTTATAGGTAGCAAATAGGTGGCGACTACCGGTATAACCGGAAGTACTACAACAATGGCATTATTTTATTTAAACTCTGTTTAAATAAAACCTCCAAAACCAGCAGGTCATAAATTTTCAAAATTCAAATCGAAGTAGTCTCTAAATATTCTAATGGGCCGTCACCGTATAACAGCTTGTAGAAGAAAATTTTGAGAGCGAAATACAGCAACTATGCTGTAAAAAGCGGAATACTTTAATAATGCGATGATACGTTTTATAAATATCAAATAAATAAATTACATATTAAATAAAAATTTCAAGGTTTTAAACATTATTACGAATTATTAAAACTAATAACTATTAACAATCGACTATGTATATCTACCATCGATATTATTATTTACATGAATATACAGCAACAATGAAATGTGTGAAATTTTAAGTAGTCGTAATAGGCTGATAGGGCTTTATAATATTTTAATGAAATCTTGATAATTGAATTCCTCTCATTATGATATATTGATTTTAAAAAAATCATCAAAATCGGAGCCGTAGAAGCCGAGATATTGAACGCCGAAGAGGGCACGCTCGTTTTGAACGCGCAATTTCAATTTCTATCATTCGTCCCCTCCCCCCGGTTTTGCGGCTCAAATGGTCGGCTTGGCGATATTCATTGAATTTTCATAAAAAAGGCACACGTGTGATAATATTTATAAAAGCACATACGAAAAGTTCTTAAAAAACCTACCAAATTTATATTTTGTTGTTGTTACATTATGCATAGTTTTGCAGCTAACGCTTGTTGACTTTGACACTCGATATCTCGGAACTTTTAGGACCGATTTGAACGTTCTTTTTTTCAAGTTAAGCGTCTTTCCGAGAACTGTTTTTTAGTACTTTGGTATATTTTCCAACCCGCAAAACCGCTTCACGAAAGTAATTGTTTATAAAGTCAAAATTTTTCTAACTTTTAAATTCGCTCCAAAAATTATTCAAAAAAAGAAAATTGATATTCTAACGATTCTATATGATTGTTAAGGGGTCCAAGTAAGTGTAAAAAAATTAGCGCAGATTAAAATGTCTAACTTTAACCCCAGCACTCACGTAAAAAAATAACGACATTTCGCGCTGAAATTTAGTAACAAATTGTCTTTTACCAATACTATGAAACCGATTTGGATCGGGTTTTGGAATTTCGTTTTATAATCGTTTAAAGTACTTACATCTACATTTATAGTAGAATTGGACAATTTCTTGCCTGTCAGTTTGACACTTCCAAATTACCTCGATTTTCATCAATTTCTTACGTCGTTTTGGCTATTTAGCAACAAAAATATGATATGCGCAGGTATCAAAACAATTCTATCTTATAGCAAATTTCATAACAAACAATTTTACCAGTAATAGTTTTTTCTGTAAACTGCATATTTAAGAAGTTATGTTGGAAAATGTTAGAAAAAACACGTCATTTTTGAGTATTTTTGCAGTTTTTAATTTTTTCTGCAAATAGCACAACTTTTTTCTTGGCGCAACCTTATATTTTCATTGTATATATTATTTTTGACCGATTTTTACTAATATTCAAGTTACGTCAAGCAACAGCCATGTCAATGTGTAATTCTCCTGGACTATATAGTGACCACTCCATTACCAGGAAAAAGAAGACCACGAAGAGCTCGTACAGTTGAGGTTTAAGGATTTATATTTGAAGCGGTTGGTGAAAAACCAAATGTAAATACCTACTCAGCAAATAGCCAGACAATTTCAAATGACCACTTGGAGGGTATTACATGAGCAGCTCTTTTACCCTTATCATTTAGAATTTAAATCGCGTTCAAACACTCACGCCTTCTGATTTTCCGATGAGAGAAAATTTTTGCAGATGGTTTATTCAGTAGCAGCAAAATTTATTACATCAATGTTGGCCACAGATGAAGTAACATTTACTAGGAATGGTGTTCATAATTGCCATAATGAATGAATCAATGGGTAGATGAGAACCCCCATGCAATAATTGAAGATAGACATCAAGTTAATTTCAGGATAAATATATGGGGAGTTTATTATAGAAGATTATCTAATTGGTCCTTACATTTTTTCACAACGTCTTACAGTAGATGTGTATTAAGTATAACTTCTTAGATACGTTACCTCAACTACTGAAAAATGTACTATTAGAAACACAAGCTAATTTATGGTACATGCACGATGATGGTCCCCTCATTTCCATCGATCTGTAGGTGATCTTCTTAATGTGCAATATTCCAACAGGTGAATAGGAAAGGCACGACCAGTTGCTTGGCCTCCACGGTCTCCTGACCTAAAACCTATGGATTTGTATTTGTGGGGTCATCTGAAATCAGTAGTATAATTGCCAATGCTGATGAAGATATGCTTCGACAACGTTTAATGGAATCCTGTGACAGAATTCGTAACTATCCCGGAATATTTCAACGGATACGCTTAAATATGATCTAGGGGATATCATTTTCAACATTTGTTATAGGACAAAATAGTATTAATTTGTGTTAACGTGTTTGTTTCATTTTATTATGTGATATTTTGTTAATCTACGAATATCTTTTTCTTATAAATGCTCTGAAGTAAAACTGGTCCTTTCATCGTACATCACATACCTGGCTCGCCCAAAAAAAGTGAAGTTACACTTTTTGCTCTAAAGGGAACAGGCAATTTAGAAATTCACCTAATTCTTCTTAAAATTAATGTCGTAGAAATATTTAAGAAAAAGGGAGTCCGGCTTTCCTGTATCGCCGCACCTGGAATAATCATTGAAGGCTTCAGGTTATGAAGGGTATGTAGTGTAGTATTCGTACCAAAGAGATTATTCTGTCCTACCGTTTTCAAAATATTTTTTATGCAATTTAAAGAAAATTGTCATATCCTTCTGGTTCTGTAAATATTTTATTTAATTTTACTTTAATTTAGTTAATAGTTTAGTTGACGGATTAACATTATGTTTATAATTGCCAATATTGCTACCAGGCTGCTACTACCTAAAACCATACTAAAACACGAAATATTTCGAAAATGGTTAGAGATAAGTATCCTACTGGTGCGTCAAACATTTTCTTCATATCTCGGAGAAAAAGAAAGAAGGCAATTTTCAATAATGTCCATAGTGATGGCACTCAATGAAAGTTTATTTTAAGGATTCAACCAGTATCTTTATTGCTCTCTTCCCTATGGCTGGACCTTAACTTTACGCGATTATAAATAATACCCAATCTTTGATGCTATCGACCGAGCTGAGTTTCTAGATTCCTGATATTAAAAGGTTTTGTGGACGTAGGAGTGAGTTTAACATCCTGTGCCAGCTAATGTGTGCACAATCGGGAAGCAAATATTGACAATGAATGATGCGACACGGCAAACAATCTAGCTTATATGGTGTCATGAGAGGCTATATTATTACGTGGGCAAGGCGGCCAAACACAGCTTGGACAAGAATATATCTGTATTTGTTTAAAATAGTTGGTGAAATCGTCTGTGAGTGATGTATATGTAGGTTAAATAATCGCATTCTATTTAATGTAAATATTAACAATAAACCTATTAAGTTTGATTTAAGGACAAGAGGAAATGGACTACTGATCTGACATTTACTAATATAAATAAGATATATGTATGTGAAATGATTGAAGAATGCTTTAATCTTCGCACTAAATAAGTCCATAGTGGCAATAATTTAAGTTTATATACAAAACTAGAAATAATTTCCGGTTTTGCTTAATCTAAAATAGTCATTCTAAAATCTAAATTAAAATTGAACACAAAGATTTTATGTAAAATTACACACCAGATCGCTGGTTACTGTGACGCCACAGTAGGTAATGTAAAATTACATCATACAAGTAAAGTTACATTAAGAATGTAATTGTTCACCATTTGTGTAATTCGCCCAAAATGTAAATTTACATTATCGATTGTATGTATATTTACGACACCTAAAGTGTAATTTTATTAAAAAACATGGAAATCAATTAGTATTTTTAAGAAGAAAAAAAATCTAGACAGAATATAATTTTTACTTAAGTACTTAACTGAAGAAAAAATAAATGTCATTTATCAATGCAGTAAATGAAATATATCCTCTAGAGTAAAATATACGTTTCTGAATAATACCTAAAGATAAAAAATATATAATATTATTTAAACCAATTAATTAAACAGCTCTCTTAAAATAATAGTTCAATGAAAAATTTCCTTTGACAGGTTTAAGTTAACAAAGTCAGTAAAAATATGTACACTATGTCCCGTTTTTCAGGTGAGAAGGCTGTGGACAGCCAATTAACTTACAATTAGTACAGGGTGTCTCAAACTCGACAGTATGGGCCTACTGTGAGGATACAAAAAATTTAAATAACATTTGGGACACGTGGTGTTAAATGGGATGAAGTAAGCTCCATTTTCAATCGAAAGTATTATCTTTGGGACTGTTTACAGATGCTGACTGAACTGGCCACCAACAATACAGTCAGACTGTGTTAGGAGCCAGGACACAAAGGCATTTGTGGAAATGAGAAAGCGGATGAACTTGCGAGGAAGGGATCCGAGACAGTGTTCATTGGCCCGGAGCCCTTCTGTGGCACATCTCCCAGTGTGGTCGGGCGGGCTCTGGGCAAATGGACAGAGACAGAACATAGGAAATACTGGACTTCAAGGCCAGGACATAGCCATTCCAAGGAGCTTATGGAGTATCCTTCGAATGGAAGAGCGAAATGAGTTACTGAGCTTGAATAGAATCCGGCTCAGGAGAGTGACAGGACTCATAACGGGACACTGTCACTTTAGGAAACATCTACATAGACTAAAGCTTGTAGACAGTCCGGTCTGCCGAGGATGTGAATCGGCGGATGAAACTTCTCTGCATATCCTGGGCGAGTGCCCGGGATTTGCACGTAGCAGAATGGCGCTCCTTGGGAGACCCTATTTGGAACCCAAGGAGCTGAGAGAAGTGTCAGCAAGGAAGCTTTTGGACTTTGTAAAAAGGACAAATCTACTTGCTGAATAGGACTAGTAGTGGGACGCACAATAGGCCTTATTAGGCCGCAGTGCTATGGGACTTTTAAAGGACCAACCACTAGATGAAGATGAAGATGAAGAAGATTATCTTTGGGATTTGACAGAAACGACTAATGACGCCATCAATTATATTTTTTCCAGAACCATACCCAAATTTTCTGTTAAAAAGCTCTCTGTTTTCTAATAAACTTTTATTAGAGAAATTTTTCTGTATTACTTGTAACTCATTACAGGCGTTTGAGATTTTTTCTTTCAAATGCTATCAAGCATTAAAATACATAGCTGAAAACAATACTGCTATTTATACATATAGATATTTAATAGCGTTTTACTTATACTTATTAATTATACAAGTTCCAATGCCAACAACGTTAATTAATTTGCTATATTGTGATTTACTTCATTCTTTTAGTTTCCTTCATAAAAAATATAATAGTTCCTCTTTGGACGAGCTGTTAATGACGAAAAAAAACTCAGGGTCACAAAAGATAATAATTTTCAAATCACATCTAACAGCTTAGTATGGACACTGCGTAAAAATCCACTTATTAAACAAGCTACCTCCCACGTATCGTCCGACAAGAAAATACGCCATGTTTTCTGTTTGTCATATCAAGAAATTAACTTCAGCCCACGCGCTAAATCTTAAATTTCTTAAAAGCATTCGTTCTTGTTTAAGTATTATGTACTGCTGTTTGACGATCAATATGATCATTTAATATATGCCTCGGCATGAAGACAAATACGTCCGCCTTTATGGATAGACCATTATTTGATTTGAGCAAATGTATAGGACGCTATTTTAACATATACAAGGAAAATTGATTGAAAAATTTGAGAAAAGTTATACTTTTACAGCGAATGCAGTTAAAAATCTCACATTCCTGATGAGGTAATGAGGTACATAATAATTTTATTGATTAAAAATGTTAGAATATCATGACATTTAAGAGATTTGAAATGAAGACATCATAAATAAATACCGCCCCAGTGCCAATTGATCATATATAAATTTAGATACAAGGTGCATCGGCTTCTTGCATCTGCGGCAATTATCTAAACTATGACAGGCTACAAGTGTTGGAACAGCAATCGTGTGGTATGACAAAAAACGATTGTTTTTTGGTCAGTCGTGCTGCGCGGTAGTATTGCTCTTATCAGCGCATGAAGAAAACGTGTGGTTTGGTACCGAAGTTTATTAATTTGTAATAGTTATTAATATTCAGTTGGTGGCCGAGCGGTTCGAAGCGTCAGTACTTGAATCGATAAATGTCAACGTCGCGGGTTCAATCCCCGTGGCCGTACGACCATAGATCAGTTATGTTCCTAGAGAGGAATTAGGCGGGTATGGTAGAGTGAAAGAACATTGACTTGTGTCAATGTGAGAGATTGATACCGGCCATCGCCCTAATTAATGAGGTTTTCAAGGTTTCCTTCATTCCTGCACTGAATGGTGGTTAGGACTTCCCAACATAAGTCATTCCTGGGCACACATGCGGCCTACTGAATAATAATATACCGCCCCATCTCCCGCACAAATTTTTTCAACTTATGGGCTAATCCTCGCAATTAGAACCGAGGTATAGATATTATTATTATGACTGTGTTTACATTGGTGTTTTAGAGATTAATATGGGCAGTTCGAAAATGATTTAAAAATACACTTGCACACCACTGGAAACTGGTCTACTGCAAAACATGACCTTGCGCAAGGCAAATCATGCAGTCGTGGAAAGTGTAATAAAAAATGAACGGACAAAAAATTGAAAGAATTTCTTTCCTAAGGAAAGAAATAAATAAAAATTTTATGTCAGCAAATTCAACTGCTTTTGCCGCTCTTGTCATTAATTAATAAATTTTGTGGTTTGAATTAATAAAATAATTTGACATACCTGATGTTACAACAACTGTTCAAAATTTTGTCCACCGACGTATAAACACATTTGGGCCCGTCATACCCAGTTTCTACGAACTAACACAAAAGTTGTTTTGCTTCACCATAACACAAACGTCGTCTTGCTTCACCGTACTTCACAAATACTTCACTATAACACAAATGTTGTTTTGCATCACCATAAATTAAAACGATAAAGTTATCAGTTGTATCGGTAGATCTATTAAACTTTTGAAAATGATTTGTTTCAAAGTGACGGGGTTATGTTGTACCTTATTATAAACAATAATTCTAGCTGACTAAAAATCTGATGAGTTATTAAGAAAAGAAATTAATCATTAATTAAATATGTTAGCCCAGAATTTCGAGTTGTTTAAAATTATGATATAGAAATTCTGAAACAAATTGAACTCATGATCAACCTGGGAAGGTTTTTAAAGGAACCTATCCGTAGGGAACAACATAATTAGGCCTATAGGTCTGAAACTTTATAATCCAGAATATCGAAGAGAACCTACAGTATCTAGTGAGAACATAATCCATTGTATTAGAGAAGATAGGACTCCATTGACAACCAAAACTGGACAGAATTTAAGACAATTTAAGATGTCCTTTCCACTGGAATGGGTGTTATGAAAATAATGACAGATGCTCTAGAGTAGGTACTACAAATACTAGAAGTTGGAATGCTAAGTAGAAGTTGCAATACTAACTAACTAACAGTAGTCGCTGGCAGTTATCTGGTTCCAGCAAGTGTGAAAAGGCACGGAGAAGAAAACGATGAGAAAAACAAGAGCTAGTAAAACAGAATTTTGTCACGCCAATATCGTGATAATAAGTTATCTGACATGTAGTATATATTGCGATGTGAATAAAATCAACTTTTTTCCTGTGTTATAGCAGATATGACCCCAATTTAAAATCAATCAAAAGTTCCTATTCTGTAGCAATTCTCGTTATAAATAAATTAGTTAATGATAAGAAGAATAATCCTAAATAATCTAGCACGTATTATATTTGTATCAATTCTAGCGTCAAAGAAATGCCAATGGGTTACTATTTTTTATTTATAAAGTTATTTTTCGTTTGTTTCGTTCTGATTTAATGTTGGAAATTCTATCGATAAGATAAAAGTTGTAAAAAGTTAATATTTGTCCCACTTATTCGTATTCTTTGTTTTAGAATATCACTGCCACAGCCGAATCTCAGATGTCGGCCGCTTATTTATCTTTAGATCAAGGCAAACAGGGTTAATAAGGTTCATGGTACACATATTAAACTAATGAGAAAATTATAAAAAACCTATTAACACACAATGTGTTCAACTGAAGAAATTTCTTTACTAATGAGAAAAATACAGGGCATTCAGTCATAATGTCATTAATTTTAAGGGAAGATAGGGAGAACTCAGTAGAATGAGAATACGCGATTTAAAAAAAAATTAAAATGCATATTTACCCTGAAAAAAACTATTTTCAAATCATTATTGAAACCCTTTTTCGAACCGCTTCTGACCGCTGACCTACAAATGTTTATCGAGAGTAAATCTTGACCTACCGTATTCGGTCACTAACCTAGCCTTTACTGTGTTTTAATGGTGAACGACAAAAACAGACCTTTTTACCAAGACACATGAATGAATAAGATCTTTTTCCACATTTTAAATATTAACAAGTATTATTTATTTGTTAATAAAAACAAATGTATAAGAATAATAATTGTTTTGGAATGTTAGATTATTTAGTATTTTTAATACTGTTAACGTTTTCACTGTTTTGAATTCGCACGAATGAATTTGGACGCAGCGTACGACCTACAATAGGTTTAACTGAAATGTGATCATTCGCACTTCTTCGTCCGATTTTTGACGAATCCAATTCGGACGAAAACGCTTTCAAAGGACGACCGGCCTTAATTGTGTCTAAAATCCCGGTCCGATACGTCCAATAGTTAATTAACAATTAACGTTATAAAAAAAAACTATCTTGGTAACAAAGAGGCGTAGGTGATTTCCCTTTTTTTAAAAGTTACCGTAAAAATAAGCTCTATTTAATGCAAAAAGAGCGAATTGCCGATCGGCTTTTTCGTGACCCTGGGACAATTTGTTTATAACGCTGTTTTACACGTCCTACTTTGTTACTTGTAAAGGGCAACTTAATTTCTACCTTTTGAAATTTTTCATTTTCGATACATTTGGATCAATTAGAACCTATATCTACGATATTAACTTCTAAAAATAACATTTAGTAATTAAACAATTAGTTGCAAGAAAACGAACGAAATTAATTAACAAATACCTGGAGCAACAGGGTCACGGTCAATCGAATCTGCATTTGGCGCACATGTTGGCCTTTTCCATAAATTTCATCAACATCCATCCCTTTTTGCAATAACAATTGATTTTTCCTAGTTCAACCTTTATTTTACAGTTAACAAATTCCTGAAATATGACTTTAGATACCTTAAATTGTAGGTAATTTAATTGCCTACAACATAAATTGACTAATTTTAGTTGTGAAAAGTGAAACTAAAAGTGAAAAACAGGTAAATTTGCCGCTTATTTGCAATTTGCCAACTTAGTGTCACTTCTTTCGAGTTATTTATTTGATAATATCATTTTACATATCCATCCCCGTGATAAAGTGCAATAAAATGTCTACCAATAATGTTTTCACGTTCAAACTCTAATTCAACTGGAGTAGTAGAAAATAGCACAGTTGAAAGCCCTTCTACCAAACCAGTGCCATCCTAAAGGTGTATCCAGTGTTAAAGGCGAATAGATTAGAGTGTGGACCATAATCCCTAGGCATGACACCTCGCCACCGATGAAAAACGACCGACCAGCGCAACGAGCTGTTGAGGATGGTGCCATATCTATTTATACTAATTGTAAGAAGTTATTTACACATTTTATGTTAAAATTGATCACAGTCTTTGCATATATTATGTAAAAACGGTAAAATTTTACATGGTTATTTATTGTATCAACATGCAAGGAGTAAAACAGTACTTAGAATAAATTTTTCTGTATGTAAAATAAAAAATATTATTTTAAAATTACGTTTTATATTTCATATAAATAACAGCCGTACTACCGGCTTACCACGATACTCACCAGATTTATGTATCGAAAGTATTTAATTTATGTATGAAGAGTACTAAAAAAATTATAAATTCCGAGTACTGGGTATCTATCTACTGTCAAAATAAAAGCGCCTTTACTCATGAGTGCCTGGTACCGAGTACTTTAAGTATTATTAATTTACTAGAGTACTGTCCTGTATTACGGTATTTCTCAGACACAGTGACAGTGTGGTACAACTCAAATTAATAGTGTTAATGACAGCGGTTTCCAGAAAGTTTTACCATAAAAAAATACAATTGTCGCCGACTACAGAATTTAATCTCGAAACAAATTTATTTCGTTATCTAAACAGGTGAACTGACCATGTAATAAACATAAAGAGAAGGCTTGAAACAGGGGCGTTATTTTTAGTTTACCTGTGTATGTTCGGTGCCACTGATCTACGGATAAGGCCGGCGAAACAGGCAGAACTAGTTTAAATTCAAAAGGATATCTCGACATAACAATGCTTACATCTTCCCGTTCTCAGTTCGGCCATTTTTACTGGCTTTTCTTTATTGTGAAATTAAAATTTAGATATGAACATTTGCTATATAAGCACAGCAATACACGTTATTTGTTCCTAGGAGATAAGGAATTTACAATGTTTAGGGTAATGACCGAAGTTATCAAGGTGTAAGCAGAAGTGGGTCTATTTCTCGGTATATTTCTTACAAAAGTAGATATTTCTGTTAAGGTAATGGTGGAATTTTTTATTATTTAAAAAATAAAAAAATGTGAAAATACCTAATAAAATAATCCTATCAGTAAATAGAACTCTTGTAAACTTTTTCAAAAAGAAGGGAATTATGATTAAGAAAATTTGATAGAATCAATTATTTTAGGCAAAAATGTTTTTTGTATTTTATATTTTAATCAGTGTTGGTGAAAAAGTACAATCCGTACAATATTTATAAAATTCCAAGAAAATTATCGGAACTACTGTAACAATTTACCGAGGCAAGGGCGTGCCTTGAAATTCTCCGCCAATGTCTTTCTACTTCGGGCGTCGAATGCAGTTAATTCCAAGAAAGTGACGCAGGGGTCTTCTTGGAATTCTGTCTCAACAAATATCGTACGGACTATATGTAGTGATAATGATATTTCATCAGTCTGACTATAAATAAACAAATAAATTATCAGATTTGACAATTGTGGTTAAAAAACACTAAGTACTTATTTTGAAAATGACTAAAAAAGTTTTAGAAACAAATATAATGCCAAATACACACAAAAATAAAAACTATCCCTTCTTAACAATCACAAATGAATATTTATGAGGCAATACAATTCCTGTTCACTAAATTACGAAATTTTTCTCCAGTTCCTCAACAGAAAAACCATTCCTCTGCTGATTCAATCGATTTTGTATTTCTAATAATAACGACGGAAGCTTTATCGAACAGTTAAATTTTTATACGCTACAAAAGCAATTTTTGTAATTAAATGGATAAGAATCCAATAACTTAGATCAAGTTATCTTAGCATAATGTTTGCTACCTTAAAAAGTTTTTTTTATAACTCCGTCACTTTCAAAGAGATATTTCAATGAAATTTGATATCTGATTTGATTTCGGAGGTAGGTAACCAAATATTAATAAGATCTTGTTTTTACATAAACATTGAGGTGGCTAAGAATATCCTAAACAGTATTTTGTTTTTTGCTACATTTTTCTTGTTGGTAGAATTTGGAAATAATATAATAATTATTTTTTGACTATATTTATTTTAAAACGGGTACTTTCGTCAAAACACATTGTTCAGAGAAAAATGAATTTTAATTTTCTACTGCATTTATTAGTTAAGGGCAACCGAGTATTTGGAAAGTATTCTAGTCTTATTAAACTTCATTTTTTAGCAAAAGTGAATGCGTACCATATAACCCTATGAATTGTAGGATATTCAATACAAAAGCTTTTATCAGTGGGTACTGACTTTCTTAGAGGCGATATAGATATACATACTTGGCTGTCCTACTTACTGCATCTATTTTATTTTTTTTTTTAATGGGGCATTTTAGCGACAAACAACAAATATACATTTTTTAAAGTAAATAAAGTGGTGATTGGATTGTCAGAAACATGTTCCTTTACTTAAATCTACAGCAAAAAATAAAACACTGTTATAGTCAATCATCCCAAAATCCCCCACATCACATTCCATTAAAATGTATTTCTATTTTAAATAAAATGAAATATTTTTTTTTAAGGCTGATAACTAAGCAAAAGTAACTTCATCTAAATGGGTTTATTTTCATCCTTAAATCATGACCCATTTGTATTTAGAGACCCAATATAATTAATTAGATAATTATATTCTGCATTACTTTATTTGTTATAATATTTAACTATAATCATTAAGAAATCGTGTCGCACATAAGTTCCGTGTCAATATTGACAGTAGGTTTAAAGCAGGTGATTGACTCCTTAGGGATCGATTCACTTAGTGTCATCCTATGATGAGACATATCTTATTGAACTATTGGAAATTTCAAAGAGAATTCAATATCTCTCCATCATTGACTTGCAATGGGTTCCAGGATGTAGAAATTGGAGGAAAACTATTGAAAATTTCAAAGAAAATTTGGTATCTCCCAAACTACAATCCGGAGCAATTTTTTGCTTGGTATGCTAACAGTTGAGACGCCAGAAGAAAATTCGGTATCTCCCAAATTACAATCCAGAGCACTCTTTCGCTTTGTATGCCAATTTCTGAGACATTAGAGAATATTCACTTAAAATTTGAATGACTTGCAATGGGTTTCAGGGTGTGAAATAGAAGAAAAACTATTGAAGATTGCAAAGAAAATTCGGTATTTCCCAAATTACAATCCGAAGCACTTTTTCGCTTAGTATGCGAATTTCCGAGGCTTTAGAGAATATCCACTACCATTGTCCTTGTCCATTGCCCTTATCCATAGTCCTTGTGCATTGTTCTTGTTCATTGTCCATTGTCCTTGTCCAATGTCCATTGTTCATTGTTATTGTCCTTGTCATTTGTTCTTGTCCAGTGTCCTTGTACATTGTCCTTGTCCATTGTCCTGGTCCTTGTCCTGTGTCCTTGTCCATTGTTGTTGTCCAGTGTCCTTGTTCATTGTGCTTGTCCATTGTTCTTGTTCATTGCCCTTGTCCTTCTCCATTGCCCAATGTCCTTGTCCATTGTCCTTGTCTCTTGTCTATGTCCATAGTCCTTGTCCATTATCCTTGTTCATTGTCCGTGTCCATTGCCCTTGACCTTCTCCACTGTCCTTGTCCATTGTCCATTCCCCATAGTCCATGCCCATTGTCCTTGTCCATCGTCCCTGTTTCAGTGTCCTTGTTCATTGTCCTTATCCATTGACCATGTCCATTGTCCACTGTCCTTGTCCATTATCCTTGTCCAATATCCTTGTCCATTGTCCATTATCCACTGTTCTTGTCCATTATCCATTGTCCTTTTCAGTTATCCATTTTCCATGTCCATTGTTCATTGTCCTTCTCCATAGTCCAATGTCCTTGTCAACTATTCTTGTCCAGTGTCCATGTCCACTGTGCTTGTCCATTGTTCTTGTACATTGTCCAGAGTCCTTCTCCATTGTCCAATGTCCTTGTCCCTTGTTCATTGTGCACTGTCCTTGTCTATTGACCTTGTTCATTATCCACTGTCCATGTCCTTGTCCATTCTACTTGTCCATTGTCCTTGTCCATTATCCACTGTCCTTGTCCATTTTACATGTCCATTGTCCTTGTCCAAGTACCACTGCCCTTGTCCAATGTCTTTGTCCACTGTCCAGTGTCCTTGTTCATTGTGCTTGTCCATTGTCCAATGTCCTTGTCCATTGTCCAATGTCCTTGTCCTTGTCCAGTGTCCTTGTCCATTGTCATTGTCCATTATTCTTGTCGCTGTCCATGTCCATTGTCCATTATCCATTGTCCAATGTCCTTGTTCAGTGTCCTTGTCCATTGACCTTGTCCATTGCCCTTGTCTAGTGTCCTTGTCCAGTATTCTTGTCCACTGTCATTGTCCAGTGTCTATTGTCCTTGTCCAGTGTTCATGTCCATTGTCCTTGTCCAGTGTCCTTGTACACTGTTCTTGTTCATTGTCCTTGTCCATGTCCATTATTCATCGTCCTTGTCCATTGTCCTTGTCCATTTTCCTTGCCGTTGTCATTCTGCGTAGTTTGAGAAAAGCAGAAGTTTCTTTGAAATTTCCGATAGTTTCCAGATAATCCGCTGATTACCTTCATAGTAGGTTGCTAAACGAATAAACATACAAACATACACATATTTTATAAAAAGTTCCAAGTTTCAATTGTTCTAAATACTTATTTATACATTTAGTATACCTATAAAATGATACTTTTGTAATATTTTTTCATTATTCCGGCATCTTATACATTCATACTGTTTTGAATTTAATTTCAAATTTTGTAACAACTACACTCTTTATTTTCCAGTTTCTTAGTACACAGTATATCTACCTAAAGGGTCATCATTCTTCTTTTCACTAGGTGTGCTGTCAATAACAAATCCTCAGTTTATTACAAAGTAAATATGTTATTCACCTGATAAGTTGTCAAAAGAATAATTACCGTTTCCTGCGGCTTATCATTTCCATAAGACGTTGACCTTTTTTCATTGATGTCCCCTAAAAAGTATTCTGAGCAGAGACAAATAAAGACACACGCAATGGTTTATAACTGAAAACTTCTGGAATACATAGAACAATTAGATTTTATTAGATAAAATAAATTTAAAAAAGGAAAATACATTTCTGGTATAATATATATAACAAATTATGACTGAATTTTTTCCGTGCATTGAGTGTTATTTTATTCGTTAGCTTCAAAGAATAAAGTAAGAAAATATATTTAAGACGTATTTATAATACTTCTAATTTGCAGAATTTGTGCCATCAAAATGCAATGCATGCAAAAATTTTAATGCTATTTTCTTGAAAATGAACGAACAAATATTGAACATAAAAATTATTTAAAAAAAACACGATTCTTTTATTTTAGATACAAAATTAAAAAAAAATCAATTATCTTTTGCTTCTCGTTGATTTTGTAGTTAAAAAATACTATTTCTTCATAAGATTATTGCAATTGATAATAATCTACTTACGTGGGCCGAATTCTATTGAGGTCTAATGTTAATTTGGATTATTTGCAATCGAAATTATATTAACATTATCGAAATATTAAAAAAATATTGCTAACACTTTAAAATTCTATTCTGAAATTTGTTGGACGGCCAGTAACTACTTGTTAATAAAAAATAAATTGTAAATAGTAATTGTTAGTCCCAAACTGTTATTTTGTTATATTTTCCTTTATCATTTTTTGCAAATGAAATAAACAGCACATTTTCAATAATTTTGAATTACGGTACACTGTAATAAAGAGTAAGGCAAAATTCCTCGAACTTTCCATGGTAACCAGATGCCAAGGAATGTTCAAGTAAAATTCATGTATAATCAATATACAGGGTGTTGCCAAACTTGAAGGGGATATAGAGGACATTGTGGTAGAAAATTTTTGCTTATAAATCCCTAGTTTTGTCTCTGGAGCAATTTTTGTCCAAAAACGTAATGTTACCTCGTTGACACCAAAAGACTGATATTTAAGTAATTTTTATTAAGGATGACACAAAAAATGATTTGAAACAAAATAAACACCTTTATCTTTTCTGACGTGTTTGTTTACCAACTGCATGTCCTACACACGATGTTGGTAATAATTGATTTTATCCACAACTGTGTGATAAAAGCTCTTTTGCACGTATCTATTCTAGCCATGCAATCTCATCTGTGTCACGTTGTGAGGAATAGTGAAACAAATGACCAGAACTGTCACGTAGTCATCGGACCTAAATTGAGTGTTTCACATTTGTTTCGTTTGCGACGAAATTTGACTTCTAAGTTGTTGAAATGGACCAATCGAAGAGTATACAGACATCTTATTTATGGCGAAGTAAGTTGCAACGCTGTAGAAGCTGAGCGCTTTCCGAATCACCGACATCCTTGCCAAACAACATTTTCGTCAATTCATCGTCGGTTAAGAGAAAAAGGCAACTTTAAACCAGTTGTAGGAAATGTTTATAGGAACTTTTTTTAATTTGTCACGTAGAATTTGTCATTAAAATTTGGCCAAGCATTTTATTTCCACCCCGTTGTTAAATAGACAATCCTACAATCTCGTGATGAGTAGGCGTGTGAAGAGAGATGACAGATGACAGAAATAACGCTAATATTGTCATATGCTCCGTTAGTTAAAAACTCTAGAAATACAGTCCATATATACACAAATTTGTTTAATTTATGGGTCTTTCCCGTATCCTCAAAGTCAATCAACACCCGTATATTTTTCAATGTAATTTTTTAAAGTTATTTAAGTAAAACCAATAGTTGCGCGCCATTTATAAGGTATCTAAATATTTTCATTGCATAAAGTGAGATCTGGAAATGACATACGTATACGCATTCGCATAGAAAATTTTTGAATTAGTAACTGTTTGTTAAAGCAACAAAAATACAAGAAATTTCTTTGCACGATTACATTATTTAACAATTTCAAAATATCAGGTAAGTGTTTTTGTATAAATTATATAAGCATGTCATTTTTAACTTTTATTTCGAATAATTTAATTTATTGCTGGTGTAATTCAGTGATAATTAGAGTATATAGCCCTTACACTGCAAAAAATTGAAGCAATATTTTTTCTTCCACAGTGTAAATTGATTTTAAAATGTATTTATACTTAAATTACGTAAATTTACATTGTAAAAATGTTATATTCCATAATATATTATATATAAATATAATTATGTTCTTAAAAGAAATATGTAAATATACCTCCGAAAAAAATATAATATTAATTGGTAAATCACAAAATGTAAATCTTTCCTATGCATGCGTATTTATGGTGAAATGCGTCGTAGGCTATATACGCACTATGTCAAATAATTTATCGCATTTCGTTGTTACCTTCATTGTTCTTTTTGTGCAATTTTATTGTGTCTGTTGTTTGTTTGAACAAGGGCAAGTACTTGAAAAAATATGATATATATTCTATTTGCAAATATAAATGTTGTACAATTGAAAAATATAAAAACATCAATAAATGTTTACATGGATATTGGAAAGGTGTCTTGTTTGTATAAGTGTCAGATGTTCTGAAATCATACAATGGATTTAAGCATGATATATTTAGGGGTTTATAGACAGTTTCTTCAACCGAACTAGTTTGCAATGTTGCAAACTGTAATTATCCCAATGATAAGAAAGAGGAATATATATATTTCATAACTGGATGTATACTTAAACATGTATATTTTAAATATTTAATGCAAAAGTCGAATCGTGTTTAGAAACATCTATGTATATTGAGTTTTTTAGATGCTAGAAATTAAATATAATATGTCATCAATTACCTATATAGCATAAGTTACAAATTATCTTATATACTATGTATTGCTTTCCAGGAATTAAAGAAGATACATGGTTCCCTATTTGTGTATCTTGAAAACATCAAATTAATGCAGACATCTATAAAACGTTCAGCAACGCTTTTGAGGATGCATTTTTATTATTTTTTATAATGAACATATTATACAAATAACCCTTACGATACCTTAAAATCTCCACCACTGGCACGTTCAATGAATTCGAGAAGGGTGCGAAAAAGTAGCTATTAATAGTGGTAATGCGTGTACTCAGTCCTGTAGCTCAAACGGTTCCTAAGATATTGGCAAAAAATTAAAAAAAATTAAAGTTTTGACACCGTGTATCTCGAAAACGAAAGCCCGGAGCGAAAAATGGAAGAGGAAAATAATGCTTCTTTTTTCAAGAGGAATTTACAGTTTTCCGTTGCGACACTTATTTAGGAACACCCTGTATATATCTATTTAATAACATTCATATAAATAGGTCCTTTGTTTAAGTTACTATTATTATGTACGAGATTTAGTCTACCATTTTAAACAGGTTGATCACTAAATTTCCTGTGGGTGATATGATACGATAGCGCCGAAATTTCTTATCACTCTAGTTTTTTATGAGTCTTTTGGTAGCCATTTGCTAGTTTGATGTTTGATTAATTTTTGGCTTTCACTTTTGAAGATTTTTCTGGTTAATTTTGGGCTTGTGGCTTGGCTTAAGCTCTCACCAACTGGGACAGGTTAGATTTTTGTCCTCGTACTGACAGAAATATCTAAGCTGCATGCTCTCGCATCGAGAGCACCCAACAGCAAAGGGAACTCGTTGCCTGCATTACTTACGATTGTATTTATCTCTCTTACTATACAGTGTGGATACAAATTGTGGAATATTGCTTATATTTCTTAAAATATTCGTCATATCAAAAACATGTTTTAATAAAAGCGTTAGGGAAAATTATTTCCCGTTTAGTGATATCAAGCAATCTTTCGTAGCACAAAAAATGTGGTTGCCAAGGTAACCGACTTAATTTTTTTAAACGGCACCATATACTTTTTTTGGTGAAAATTAATACATTGGACCTTTCTAAATACGATACAATACAATTTTAATGGGGTTACATAAGAAAAAAATACAAAAAAATTACGTTTTCTATTATGCTTTTGACACTGTTTATCAAAATAATTATTAACATCAAGTTAGTCATGACAAAATCAGAACAATGTGAAACTGTCACTAGCTGTCAGTTGTTTGTAATTGTGTGCATTGTTGCAGTAAACGTACTTTTTTTACTCAATTTTCTGTGTACTTAAATACTTAGTATAAGTTATAATGGCGCTTAAATTAAGTGAAACGGAAAGAATATAGGTTTTAATGATGGTGGGATATGGTGACAGGAAAAGGACACAGCGGGAAGTATGCGAGTTGTTTAACGAACTTCATCCAAACAGACCTCAAATAACACAATCTCGTTTCCAAATTGTTAAAAAAATTAAACGAGACGGGAAGCGTTAAAGACAAACTACATGCAGGGCGGCCGAAAACAGCTACTGAAAACGATACTACTTTAAATTTGCTTCTGTCAATACAAGAGAACCCACATTTGTCCAGTCGGATAGTTGGTAGGGTGCAAGCCATTTCACACCTGTGTTGAAACAGCTCCACAAGGAAACGTTTTATCCATACAAGATGCAGCTCGTTCAAGAACTTGTGCAAAATGATTTTGCAAAACGTGTTGTAACACTATGTTAGATAAATTTAACATGGCTTTGGAATTTGGCAAAAATATTGTGTTTACCAATGAAGCCACTTTTATGCTTCATGGATTTTACAATAAACAAAATTATCGATATTGGTGTCAAGAAAATCCTCACTGGATACGAGAAACTCGAACTCAGTGACCAGAAAAAGTTAATATCTGGACAGGTATTGATGGGAACCTAACTGCCGACAAATATCTTAATTTGTTGAGAGAACAAATTGTACCTGCTTTGGAGGCCCTACGTCCAATTCATCAAATGTGGTTTCAGCAAGATGGAGCCCCTCCTCATTATGGAAGGGCCGTAAGAGAATATCTAAATGAAATGTTTCCTGCAAGGTGGATAGATCGCAGAGGTGCCATTAAATGGCCAGCAAGGTCACCCGATTTCAATTCGTGTGTTTATTTTTTGTGGGGTTACTTAAAAATATAGTCTACAAAGAAAGACCAGTAGATCTGCAAGATCTTAAGTGAGTATCAGAATCGAGCTACGGCAAATTCGACACCACACGTTGGCAAACTTGAGTGATTCGTTTATAAAGAGACTAAGAATGTGCCTGAACAATAATGGCCGTCATTTTGAACTTTTAATGAATTAGTTCACATCCGTTCCATTTTTTCATTTGTCCTATCAAAATTAGCTTAAAGCTTTGATCTTTTGATTTTTTGACTCCTTACTTAGGACAAAATAAAATTATAAAAATTGAATTTACTTTATTTTTTTCTTATGTGACCCCATTAAAATTGTATTGTATCGTATTTAGGAAGGTCCAAAGTATTAATTTTCACCAAAAAAAGTATATGGTGCCGTTTAAAAAGATTAAGTCGGTTACCTTGGCAACCACATTTTTTGTGCTGCGAAAGATTGCTTGATATCACTAAACGGGAAATAATTTCCCCTAACACTTTTATTAAAACATGTTTTTGATATGACGAATATTTTAAGAAATATAAGCAATATTCCACAATTTGTATCCACACTGTATAGATATTTCCTTTGGTACCTTTCATTTTAGACATTTTTGTTCTTTGTTCTCTTGCTTTCCATCTAGTACTAGAGCTTTATTGTTAGACAATATTTTCTGCTTCTGCATCTGCTATAGCTACGTATAACGACCTATCGAAGGATAGCAAAGACATACATTTGACTGTATTTTACCAATTCGAAGCTCCTAGATATAATACGCCGGTAATTTCCTTTATTCATTTGGTAGTATATTATTAGTAAATGTAACCTAGCAGACGCCTGTCAACTGTTGAGTGCCGTTGAGAACCACGTAGCACGAAATACGCGGAGTAGAAAGAACAGGACTAACCTAGTCTTATATTAAATAGTTAAAATTACAGTTGGAATACTTCTAGTGCCTTTTTCCGGTTTTTTTCTCTTGTATAGATACAATAAAGGTTGGGTTTGATATTCTTTAGTCCTAAATCAGCTATTTTTATTCTTACTCCAACAAGGTTTACCCATTTCCATCTCCACTGGGCCAGGGCCGACTCCACAACTAGAGAATATTGAAACCGCACGAAGGTACTTTATTTCCTCTCGTTCCGAGATCTGTTTAAGCCACCCAAAGTACGTCACATATAAAATGCATTCTCTAATGCAAATCCTGGAAAGAAACCTGTTTTGCAACAAACACGTTTTGATTTCAGATAAAACGAAATTTCTTTTCTGATCGTTTCGGTATTATTTTCAACAATAACGGTAATTTAGACTGCTCTTTCGTAGTTGTTTTTTCACCCTTAAAGGAAAAAAATAATTAAATTAAAACGAGTTTTAGTCACTTTTTCAGAAAATTTTTCCTTCGAGGAGGTTATTTTTGGTCGGGACAATTTGTATATAGAAAAAAGTATTTAAAACTCAATTCTATTATTTATAACAGCGAACTTGGTGTGCTGCACTTCTACAAAAACATGTTTCCCATTTTGTTGCAAATTTTTTTACAGGCGCTAGGTATATACCTATTATTTACTATGTATTTTTACTACATATTTGTTGGTTTAGTTAGACTTTAGAGTATAAAAATACAAATAAGTATCTACGATGATTTTGTAATTAAAAGACTATTATTATCTAATGAGTCATCTTCCTTCATTCTGCTATAAATACAGTCAATAAATATACGTTTGCATGTAAAAGCAAATACGTTATTCATCTAATACTAGAAAATTACTATCGTGTCCTGTCGTTATCACTTTCCAAACACTGATGCTTTCTTAAACGTGTGAACAGAGAAAGATAAAAATATTATACATACAAGCTATGTTAGCTAAGTTCCATTGTGCCAAAGCTGTCTTATTCATTTTAAAAAATATTTTACATAACTCACTATAATATTACAATTTACGTTGCGAAAAACCCTGTGTCGTTATCAAAACTTTTTTTCTTAAATTGACTAGAAAGTCAAATATGAGTTTTTTTTTGTTTATCTTACCTTCCATCAGTGGTGGCTCGTGACACTGTGAATAGGTGAGGCCCGTGGCTGTTTTACTAGGTGGACAATAATGAAAAAACAAAGCGCCGCAAGCAAAAATGTTTTAATTTTCAAGGTTAAACGACTAAATGAATCTAGATATTTTTAGTTGTATTTACAATACTATCGAAATTCACAGAAGGATTTTCATTTAGGTTTTATAAAAAATAGAAATATTTACGCAACTATTTGGTTATTTTCTGCTCTTGAATAATCATAAATTAAAAAATTAAATAACATCAGAACTTTAATTTTTTTTTAAATATAGATGCAAAATTATGTACTATAGTAGTCAAAATATTCCTTGCGAACTCGGTAGAACGCTTCGTATCCTCCTTAAACATACTATTGACTAAGGAAACCAGATCAAGTAACAAGATTTAAGAGCGTTATCACTTTTGTTTCCTTAGATTAGATGGTCGTTGTTATTGCTCTTATTGATCTTACTGGTGCTACCGCTTCTGTTGTTGTTGCCGTGACAAGAACAAAAACAACAACAATAACGACAACAACAAGTACACCAACAAAAAGAACAACAACAGCAGCAACAGCAGGAGTAACAACTGCAATAATATCCACAACAACAGCAGCGCAGCATCAACAGTAATAAGTGACTTAAATCAATTTGAGAACGAAAGTCCTGATAACAAAAACAGTTTTTCGAAACGTAAAAAGTATAATTTTATCTTGACTCATGCTTCTGATTGGATAGAAGACTTATAAGGAGTTCAGCCTAAGCCTATTTCGATTTTTAGATGCAAAATTATATTCGTAATCTGCTTTGTAGAAATCGGCATTTTTTACATTTTCTATAAATAAGTATTGTTTGTCATTAAGCCTTGACCTACTATTTACTATATTGGTGATCTGTGGAAACGAGGTGTGAAAATTATTTTTAAGTTGGTATTAAAATTTTCCACGGGACCATTGCCTAACACTGTTAATTAAGTTAACTTCTTGAAGGTTTGAAATATGATTTCAATTTCAATGGTATTTTTTATTCTCGGTAATTATTTACTAAGTTGTCTAGAGCTGCTTCTTCAGCATATGTATATAATACGGAAGAGTATAAAATAACGTTTCGATGAGAATTTGGAAATTGTTTTTAAATCAATATGGATTAGTTTTATGTACCAGTAAAATTAAGTCAAACTACAAGAATTGATAATAATTGTATAAAATATATATATAAAATATATTTAAACTGTCATTTAAATTTCCATAGATTTAACAATGAAGTTTAAAACCACCAAACGTACAAGATAATAAAATGAATGTAGTACTGCGTATTAGCAATTCATTGATAAATTGCTGATTTTAGTTGTACAAAGATGTATATTTATCAATGATGCAAATAGAAAAAATGTTTATAGAAGAGTTGACTGATAATAATACGGGTGACTTCTTACAGCTGTTGATAAGGCAGAGTCCTATTTTAAGCTATAATACATGATTACATTATTAGTTCCTTTCCACAACGTCATAATTAGTTGATGCAACCATCATAACAAAAAAAATAACCAAGAATAAATTTTATATGTTCAATTCAAATCTTTATTTTGTTAAATTTGCATATGTTGTTACAGTTTTCTTCTCTTTTCTGGATTTATTGGCTATATGAAGTGTTTGAGTTGTGAGAAAAATTAAAAGAATATCAATCAATATAAAATACGTTTGACAAATAGTTTGTACATTCGCTTTTTCAATCAGTTGCCATTTTTTGTTGGCAACATACAAACCAAAAAATTTTAAACAAATGAGAAAATATGATTTTTCTAAGAAATCAAGAAATATAAAACAATTATTTTTTTCAAATATAATATTTAAAATTTTAAAACAGAATTTCTGTTTAATATGGCAATAATATAGGAGAATTATTGTAACGTCTTATAAATAGTTTCTACATTTTATTTGTATCAATATGTAAAAATTTGGTATCAATAATATGCAAGACAGTTTTAATTAAATATAAAAATGATTTCGGCAAATTGTGTTCTAATCCCTTGACCTCACGCGTTTAAATTATGTGACGCATTGAATTCACTTATGTACAGTGCGTCCCAGAAGTAACGCAAAAAAATCGTATTTTATTTTGTGTTGAGTTTTCACAAAATGCTAAAACACGTCAATTAGTAAATAGGAATTGTCGTTTTGTCACGTTGGTTAAACCTTTTTTGCGCTATGTTTCATAAACCTATGACGTCATCGACATTTTTTTTAAATAGCACTACCTAATTTTTTAAGCATAAATGGATAGCCCTTTTGAAGGGCAATGCGTCGATATAGGGTTTGGCCTACTTTACTTTGACAGGTGCGAAAAAAAAAGCCAATGATTGGAATGAACATGGTTTGAATTAATAACAAAAGTAGGTATCACAAACTTATGCGCGAACAGTGCTATACCAAAAAATGTGTTTTGGTTGATTGTAGGTACATGTTTCTATGTAGATTGGGTAGGTACACCCAATCACAGTGGCTATGTAGGCATTGTTCTAAAGAAGACAGTTAGCGAATGCAATAGTGCCTCATATCATTGTGACAGTTACAAATACCATAACTTTACATTACGATGCTGTTGTGTTTAAATGAGAAACAAAGAACTGAAATCCTAATTATGGTTGGATACGGAGATAGGATCCGTAGTTATGATGAAGTATGTCAGTTATTCAATGCCAAGTATCCAGAACAACCAATACCTGCGTCTACAGTATGCAGATTAGTACGCAAATTTGAAGACTCTGGCCATGTTAGAGATCTGTCTAGATCTGGAAGGCCAATGACAGTGATAGAAAATGATAGGCAAAATGTTATGTTTAGCTGTCACTGAAAATCCACACACGTCGTCGTATCGCCGAAAACGCCAACATATCAATACGTACCTACAATCAATCAAAACACAAAATATCCACAAATTTCCATTTTTTGCTGTGGCACTCTTCTCGCATCAGTTTGTGATACCTACTTTTGTTGTTATTTTAAACCATGTGTATTACAGTCATTGGCTTTTTTTCGCTCCTGTCAAAGTAAAGTAGGACAAACCCTATATCGACGTATTTCCCTTCAAAAGGACTATCCATTTATGCTTAAAAAATTAGGTAGCGCTATTTAAAAAAAATGTCGATGACGTCATAGGTTTATCCAACGTGACAAAATTCCTATTTACTAATTGGCGTGTTTTAGCGTTTTTGTGAAAACGTAACACAAAATAAAATACGAATTTTTTGCGTTACTTCTGGGACACACTGTATATGACAGATTTTGCAACATCTTTGACATAATAATCTAACTCGTCGCAAAAATGTACAGTGGTCAATAATGCGGAATAATATGTTATCTATGTATTTTCCAGGAAGTTCTAAATATGTAAAAATGTATGACAGAACAGTAGTAATTATACTAAAACTTACAAAAAAATGGACCTACAAGGATTATTTAATAACTAATGAAATTGTATTATATATATATATATTACTCTGTGCACTAAGGCCTCATCCAACATTGAATTATATATCTAGCAAACATGTTATACAAACGTATTAATAAATTTTCTAAACATATAATCTATCCGAATATTGATGAGAAAAAAAAACACTACATTTAAAATAACTAAATAATTTAAATTAAAAAAAATCATCTCTTGTTAGACAAAACTCGCATAATGAACCCCAACATTAGATGACCCAACTCCTTTATTTTAAAATAATATTAATTTAAAATTTATTTCCTATCCCCAAGAAACTAAATTTCTTATCAGAAGAACGGTCTCCCATTCAAGTGAGATTTGCGGTAAAACTATATGCACTATACCGATTTTCAACCTTTTTTATGTAAAATTGCCTACAGAATCTAAAAATGATTATTAGGTCATTGGCGTAGAAGTTGGGTTAAAAAAATCCCGCTTTACTACCGACTCCTACGCCACTGACCTACAAAAATTTGTAAATTTTACAGTAAATTATGGAGATGTGCAAATGTTCACACCACACCAAATTTGAATTAATTTGTTTTAAGCATACCGAAGATTTCGTAAATAATATTATTTTAAAAAGCGACCAATACGGCCCTGTACAGTGAAAACGGCCAGACTTAGACCCTTGCTTTATAAGGCAATTCTGAATTATTTATCGAGTTCTATTTGTGGTTAAAGTTTGATTCATTCGAACTGGAACACCTTGTATGTTCGATTAAAAGCAAATACTAGTAACCCACAATGGTATAACTTTACAGGAAAACAGATATACAGGGTGGCCAAATGAAAACGAATTGAAAAATCAAATGATCTTCATCATACTCTGGAACGTTTTCAATAATATCAGTCGACAGGGTCAATAGCGTCTTCCAATAATTGCAAATACATTTGGCCAGTCAAATTACCAGGTAGAAAAAAAGGACCCACCAGCCGGTCACCGAAAATTCCAGCCCATACATTTAATTTTTCCGGTTGCTGTGTATGCACCTCGTGAAAAACTCTTGGGTTTGAATCGGACCAATAGCGGCAATTGTGACGATTTACCGTCTCGTTCAAGAAAAAACTGCATTCATCAGAAAAACAGATGTTAAAAAGGAACTGTGGATTGTTCCCTGCTCGCTCACTCATTATTTCACCAAATTGCAAACGGCGGTCATAATTATCCTCATGAAGTTCCTGGACTAAATGTATTTTGTATGGATGGAATTTATTCTTCTTCAAAATGGTTTGTATGTTAGTTCGTAATAAATACTTAATGTAGGATCAAGATGAACTTGTCCCAAAACTGCAACTTCACTAGCTTTATTAACTGTAGGTTGTTCAGTTTCTCGTTTTTTATTGGCTACGTTCCCTGTCTCTTGAAATTTTTTTACTGACTCTAGAACATACTTCCTCCTGACATGTTGTTGTTCATTAAATAGCTGAGCTGTTCTATTCACACATTTATTGTTCATAAAATAAAGCGAAATGACATCTACCCTTTCCGCAATGGAATAAACAAAACACAATTAAATAAACTATCAACCAACGCTTCCAAATAATACTAGAAAATAATTTGGAATCCACTACTTTTACGTTCATTGTGTGTGTATAGCATTCATTTCTATTTTTTACAATTGTGTTTTTTTTACGAAAGTGATAACAAATCGCCAAAAACCAATGTAACGTAAGAAATACTAAATTTATACCATTGGCGTACTTAACTCGAATGACTGACATTTTTACCGTTACTAATTGTTTGTACATAAGTTTCAACTTTAAAATCAAAATTCTTAATAAGTATTGTGCGGAATTATAAAATTTAAGATATGTTGTAAAGAGAATTGTAATAGCTTTCAAAAGAAATATTACTCAAACCCCAATGCCATTTAAATATTTTGGGGTGATGCTTACCCTTGCTTGGGGGTGAAAGTGACGGAGGAAAAAATACCAGCAAAGAATGTCCCTCTTTAATCTAAAATCGACGGGTCTGAGCGTTTTTCTACAATCTTGACGCAGTTCCTGAAAATGGCTCTGTTTCGTTTTCATTTGGCCACCCTGTATATGAATAGTTTTAAAATGAAGTAATTTTCAGTAAATAAAGTACCCTAATTTGAATCATAAATTTAACTCGTCAAAAACAATAACATTTGTATAATAAATTTTTCCGTCAAGTATTGTGTACCCAATAAAACAAAGCTAACAAGTTGCCCATTGATTAAAGATATGTGGTAGTAACATAATGCCAATATTTTAAGGAATGATTCATTACCTTATTTTTTTTGCTATGTACTAAATATTAGCATTAATAGTTCCCATTTTTGTGCTTCTTGTTTATTATTAAATCAAATTGGTGTTTCGACTTATGCTTCTATAAAGAAGAACATTTTTAAAAGTTAAATTATCTTAAAAACTAAGAGGTTTTCGAAAATTATTAGACAACAGTTAGTTGTTGCTTTCGACGAGTTAAATGCCTGTTTAAAATTTTGGCACTTATTTTTTGGACACCCTGTGGTAGACAAAAAAAATATTTATTCTTATTTATTGAAGTAAAAAGAGACTTATTTATTAATAAAAATTGTGGAAATTTACATAGGTAGGATTTTTACATATTTGTAATGGTTTTTATATACAAAAAATGTAAATTAATTGATACATGATACATTGTGTAGAATTACACATTTTACTGTATATTTTCTTTTTGCGATGTATTCTTACCTTTTATGTTGGATTATTATTATATTATTCCTAATCCTTTATATGTTTTTACTATATTTGAGGTAAATATACAAATAAAAGTGTGGTTTACATGATTTGACTCAATCAAAATCAGATTTATCATGTGATTTCGGTGTGGTGCTACCGCGCATGTGTAGTGAACTGTGCTAATTGTTCAGTAGGTGTGTTTAGATTCATCTGTAAATTATATAAATCTCTCGGCATATTCATTTAAAGTTCTGGAAGAGTATGAGAAACATCAAAATAATCATATCAAACTTTGCCTAACCTTTACACAATGGCCTCCAGATTGTAGCTTACTATTTAAGACCTATTTTACTTATTGTTTTACTTACACTAAATTTTGTTTTCAGTTTAATGTTCCCAAGAAGTGGTCATTGCTCGTGAAATGGTTTAAAGAATCCACCTCAAAATGCCAGGACGCCAAAACTAGGGCAAAATTTTTATCCAGAAAAAATCTTCATATAAGTACAGTTGAGAATTTCATGAATAATGGTCGTATCGAGAAAAAAAAGAAGCATCTTGAAGCTTGAAGATTCTAGTTTTGAAATCTTGAGATAAAAAATTTTTTGAGCATTACTCTCGGCGCGATCAAAAGAAATAATGCAAGGCAAAAATTTTACAATTTTTTATTGAAAACTGCACATGGGCTCAGAAAATTTTTTTCTGCTTTAATCAATCCCAGGGTCATTTAACCTGATTCATCAACTTCAATTTGTTTTTTTTTATTTTCTGTACGATTTCTCATTAAGATATACAATTTGGTATATTTGTGAAAATTTTGTTTACTTAGGTATACTCATCATGAATTGCAAAAATTACTTTTTCTGCTGTTTTGGAAAATCAACGACTACTTATTTTGCAAATCTTGCGAAAAATACAATGTTCGTAGTTTTTATTAGCTCAATACAATCGATCGGTCGAAACATTTTCCTTTCCTGAATCGTCAGCTTTATAAAAAATTAAAAGAGCAGGTTTATTGTTCTTTAAACATCAATTAATGATTTAGATAAAACAAATTTTGCGCTATTTTCTCTCAATTTCGCGTTAAATACTCGTCAAATATCGAAAAAAAACCTCAAAATTTTGAAAAAAATATTTTACCAATTTTTTTTTAATTTTTTTTTCTCGACATTTGAAATATTCAATGTAAATTTTTTTTTTTATTGAATTTTTCCCGTTAGTAAAATTACACTATAGGTACGATAACCACATAAATACTCGTCAAATATCGAAAAAAAAACTCAAAATTTCGAAAAAAAATATTTTTCCAATTTTTTTTTAATTTTTTTTTCTCGACATTTGAAATATTCAATGTAAAATTATTTTTTTTTAAATTGAATTTTTCCCGTTAGTAAAATTACACTATTGGTACGATGACCACATCTTATTTCAGAAAAAAAGGACAAAATTTAGAGAAATAATTTGAAAACTATTTTTCTTAGAAACTTCAAATTTGGTACACTTATTTTTTTATATAAGGGCAAGGTAAATATAGAATTTGGAGAGAATACATATACAGGATGTTCTATTTCTAATGCCTGTGCGCCACTGGCTATCCCGTAACTTTTTTGTGTGTATGCCAATGACGACAGAATTTATATTTTTAAAAATAAGCAAGATTTTTTTGCTCTTACAAAATTTCGATATCGATTTCGAGTAAAATTCGCATTTTTTATACATTAAATATAGACAAAAATTCCGATTTATAAAAAATAATTTATAACTGCAGTCTCAAAGCAGGGAATAATAATGAAAAAACGTTATATTAAAAAAAATAACTACACATTTTTGGTATTAGTACTATAATAATAATAATAATAATAATTTATTCGTAGAAAATACAGATAAAAAGTAAATCAATATTAAAAGCTATACGAATAAACAATACTTGATAAGTTTACACTTGTTTCAAGAACATAAAGTAAAATATGAACATACATCACAAAATGCCTATCACAGAAAAACATCAAACATGTATATAATAAAACAAAAACAGGAAAAAAATAAATACATAATTATACAGAGAGAAGAAAAGTATGTATGTATATATTTACGGAATCAGTCAATTCGGATTAATTGTATTAATAAAAATATTTACTTATTGTTTCCCGAGGAGTTTCTAATATGTACATTTTAACTTTCCTCTTGAATGCATACATTGATAGATTGCCTACTTTCAAAGAATCAGGTACAGTGTTATATAGTTTAGGTGCTAAATATAGTAGTGATCTTTGGCCCAAATTTTTTTGCATAAAGGGAGATAAGAACTTTTGTTTTCTTCTAGTTTCATAATTATGAGACATTTCATGCTTATTATTAGTATAATGATACCTACAAACACAGTTGTAGTAATAAAGTTGTCTTACATCGAAGACTTTAGCTTCAAGGTACAACTCATTACTAGGGTAAATTAATTCTTTTTGTAACATCATCTTTAAAAATCTTTTTTGTATAATTGTGAGAGGTTCAATGTGACTACTAACCGCTGAACCCCAAGATAGTACAGCGTAATTTATATGACTCTGTATTAAAGCATGATAGACCATTTTTAGATATTGTCTAGACAACAACCTACAGAGGTACTTAAAGGTATATAAAATGGACTGAAGCTTCTTTATAACATAATTTATATGTATATCCCATCTCAAATGACAATCTATAAAAACACCTAAATATTTTGTTTTTATTGCAGGTAAGATTCTAATTGTATGACCCTGGCTTTCTAATTTCAGATAATTAAAAGATGGGGAAACTGACTTATTGCATGTAAAAGGCAAGTAGCTCGTCTTTTCCAGGTTAATTGTCAATAGTTTGTAACTGAACCAATCTTTTACATAAGACAATTCACTTTCCACAGTTTCTTTCAGTTCATCCCAAGTGTTACCTTTATGGAAAATAGCTGTATCGTCTGCAAAGCCTATAACCTCTCCACTGGTAAATAGGCCAAATAAATCATTAATATATATTAAAAATAACAGGGGCCCTAAAACCGTGCCTTGCGGAACACCATATTCGACAGGTAACCATCCACTGCACTCACCTCCAACCCTTACACACTGTTTTCTATTTGACAAATAACTCTCTAAGAGTTTATGACATTGACCTCTAATTCTATCAATCAATAAAATTAAAATCAACACTAATATTTTAAATAAACTAATATTTGTAATCACATTAAAATAATATTACAGTAAATGCTCAAAGTTCCTTTCTTGTTCTTAAACGCAAACATCAGTTCTTCGAAAATTAGAAATTATTCAATAATTGTGCATTACCTCTCATAACATTAATTTCATGTTGTATTCTTTCCCATATTTGTTTTCTGTATTTACTGAAAAGTTATTTTAAGCTGTGGTTCTCAACGCTCCCCAAATGAAATAATTACATGGGTTTAGGTCCGGGGATCGAGGTGGCCATTTTAAAGGGGCACTATTTCCTCTACTTATCCACCTGTTAGACCTTTAATAACCTGTAATACCTACCTGTACCCTGTAATACCTGTAATAGCTGTAACCTGTAATAACTGGTCTTTTAATACTCTATTAAAGGAACTTTTTGAAAGCCAACCTCTGCCGCTAAATGCCTTTTATTTACTTGAGGAATTTCTTCGACCCTTTCCAAAATTTGTTCCTCCAGCTGAATAATTCCGGCCGTACATTACCCACGATTTAATGTTACAGGTAAAAAACGTCCTGTTATGAATTTGTTTCTCTGTTATATGGCACCTCGTACTATAATGTTCTATTTGTCTTAAACTGATTTTATATTATTTAATGTGTGAAAGATGCCAATTTTACTCGAAATCCATAAACGATATCAAAATTTTGTAAGAGGCAAAAAATCTTCTAAAATAGTGCTTATTTTTAAAAATATAAATTTTGTCGTCATTGGCGTACATACAAAAAAGTTACGGGACAGCCAGGCACTAGAAAGAGAACATCCTGTATATGTATCCACACCAAATTCTATATTTACATTGCCCTTATATAAAAAAATATATGCACCAAATTTGAAGTTTCTAAGAAAAACAGTTTTTAAATAATTTGAAAAAAACTAGATTATCTGTTCTATATTTAGAAGGCTATATCTCAGTAGGCGTGCACTTTTGTATATAGGTAAGTTAGGCTAAATAGTCTCGTTTTCATCCAAGGAACCTGTGGTCAAGCGTTGTCCAGCCTTTTCAGGGACACCCTGACCCTGTATACATAAGTAAGAGCATATCGAAAATATAAATTTACAATTTGGGTGAATTACACAAAGAGAGTAGAAATGACATGTTTAATGTAACTTTACTTATGATGTAATTTTACATAAAATTTTTAAGTAAAAATTTCTTTTTAAAAGTTTGTCTAATTTATATTACGTTTTTTTATATCATTTGGGTAAATATTGGGTTATAAAATTTTACAACAATATGTAAACTTAACCCAATTCAACAAACAAAAAACGATTTCTGGAAAATTGTGGGTTAAGAAGGTTTGTATTATAAACCACGATACGCATTTTGACAGCAACATCTCAATTCGGTCTTAATATATTTGTCGTTAATTATAAAAACAAAGTCAAGCTATGGACTAAATTTTATCTTTGAAAAATTCTAGTCTTTAAAATCGTTTTAGAAAAAAAATATTTGCCTTTTGTTAAATAAGAGAAATAATTATTTATAAAGTTCGTTGTAATGTCGTTATTAAATTCAATATTATTATTAATAGTTATTAGTATTGGTACCTACTAATTATGAATAGAAAATTTCTCAGTAAGAGAAAGTAAATGAATTTAGGTATATACTTCAATTCATTCCAGCAACTAAGTTATTCAGTGACTGTACTTGGAAAAAGACTCAGTTTCTACGGGCTACTAGATGCCTTTTATTCACAAACACAGTCAGGTGTAAAGGAATAATCTCGTTCACAATGGTATCCGACCGAACCCGAAGTTCCTTTACATTTCGAATCTAACAAAGATTTCTTTATTCGTTCACCATAAAAGATGTGGGCCTAAAAACGTGACACAGGTGTTCCGACAATTCGAAAAAAGCCGTCCTTTTGCCTTTTGTAATCCTATGCATGATTTCTATGGTCGAAGCGTAGCTAAATGGTCGCTGTGTGGAACTGTGAGCGGCCAAGCGAGCAGGTGGTTTGAAAAAAAAAGGAAGGAATGCCATTTAGAATGCTATTTATTACTACAGAGCTTTATAATCTTGATAATCGTAATTACTTTATATGGATTAGAGTTAATAACAGTATAAGGAAATCTTTATATTAAATGTATCAAACTAGTCGTACAGGGTGTTCAGATTCTATTCGCGATACATCTCAAATTTGAGTGCATCACATGATTTCAATGGTCATATCTTTATACAGGGTGATTTAGTAATGCAATTAATTTTAACCACGTATTCGGATGGCCTAATAAAGATTCAAGTTTGGAATTGACTAATTAATTAGAATCTTTCATACTATTTTTGATCGAGGAACACCCTGCAGAAGTTTAGCAGACGAATTAAAGGACACCCCGTATAATTCAGGATGAAAGACAATGAAATAACAATTTTCAACATTTAGTTTGAAAACAGTGTTTAATGATTATAATAAGCAACTAATATTGATCTATCCTTGCAATATTTTTCTAGTAAGATTTCCATAAAATAATATTTTGCTTGTTAATAACGTAACACTTAATTCGTATACATTCGTATGTCGAAATTATGTTTTTTGTTTTTATTTAATTGCAAGGAAACATACTAGCTACAGTTTTATGTTCTGCAAATTCGCGTATTATTTTCATTATTATTTAATTCTTTAATATAGGTACATAAATAAAAATAGACATAACATAGGTAATTAATTTTTTTAATAAGTATATAATAACTGTAATTTTTATTTATTTTAAATGAATATCAAGAATTCTGTATTGTGTATACTGTATGCCATTTATTTAAAAAAATAAAATAAATTTGAAAAAGTGAAATTAAACTATGTATCACAATAAGCTACGTATGTTTTGTAAAGACAGAGAGACATATTATATGGAATAATAAATACTCTTACATCCTAAAATAAAATTTCCATTAAAAAAATACATTGATCACTATGGGATATTTTGTTCACATTCTATTTTTTCATATATATGTATATCAAATAGAGGGGGAGGTATGAGGAAAAAACACAAGTGATTATTTCTTGGAAAGATTATTATTATCCAGTTTACATTTAAAAAATTATCCATCTACATTGTTTCTTTATATATTTTTTACAGTTCCTGGAAAACTACGCTACATTTTATATTTTAAATGGGTTTGGCACTTCAATGCGATTAAAGTGAACAATGGAAACGGTGACATCAATTTGTAAAAAAAATGGTTTGCATAAGTAAAGGTAATCTATTACAAAATTATTTATAGACGTATCTTATCATTATCAGACATTTTTCTACAATGTTTGCAAACATTTTCATAATCGACGATTATCTGTTTTCGTTGCGAGAAAATATTGAAGTATTATCAATGAAATGGGTAACAGGTAACAGAGCATTACAAAAAAAAAAAACTTGCTTGGAATATATGTCATTTCTGCAACACAGGACGAATGTATTACATAACACCTTTTATAGATTTAACAACTCACGCAGTGGTGGTTCCATGGCAGTCTTGACTATGCGCAGAATCAGTAAATAAAACAAAATTTGTGCAAACTATCAAAGCAAATATATGACATGTATATATCGTCACAATCATAACAAAGAGAAGAATGCAAAAAACGGTAAATACACAGTGTTCCTTTAAAAAAAGAAATTTGATTTATATCTTAGAAATGCAATGCAATCAACTGTTTATTTTTATATATTTCTTTGAAGACCTTCTTTCTTGTCATGAAAACGTATAACCTGCTTGATCTGTTTGGTGACAGAAATACAGGTCTAATCAAGTTATCTTGTTAAGATTATCTAGTTAAGATGTTACGGCCTATAACGAATTTTTTTCCATTACTGTTTTTTAAGTTAAATCTGTCACTTTTTAAGATATTTCAAAGGAATTTGGTATAGGAAGATTTTTTATAGTAGCTGAATATTAAAATAGTGGCTGAGAATACCTGCTACAACCTATTGTTTTTGTTTACCACAATTTTTTTATTACGGATTTTAAGAAAACGGAGATATTTTATAAAATTTGAGACTATTTACCACAAAAAAAAGGTATACTTAGAAAAATGTATCATTCTACAGAAATGTAAGTTTCAATTTTCTACCACAGTTGTTAATTACGTATAACCGAGATTTTAGGAACACCCTGGTCTAACAAAACCTGATGGTTCTGCTAAATTGTAGCTATATATTTTTTCACAATAACTTGTCTTAATTTAAGTCACAATAAGTACTTGGAATGTGGATCAGCAGAACAACATTTAGAGCCACATATCTCGGTAAACGTTGAAAAAAAATTGATCTGAATCGTGAAAATAGTTAGGTAGCTTTTAGCTTGGCTAAAACCAACGCCAAGAGACGAGCAACCCCTAACTTAAATTTTTGCCGAATCCACTTTGTCGTGGGATAGGGATTTTTTACATGCCTAACATTGTTTAGATAAGGGACCAATGGTTTTACATCCTTTCCTCGCCTAAATTTCTATAGCTTCTGTGAATAGGTACATCGACATACAGGCCATTAGAAGGTGGACGAACATCGCGAGTCTGCCCTGGATGGCCACTCATCCATAAGTACTAACCGCGATCAGCGTGGCTTGACTTTTTGTATCAATGACATGAATGCCAATTCATAAAAAATAGTTTAAATCAAGAGCAAATTTAACAAAAGGATGAAATTTAATCATAGGTAGTAATATTATCTGTAAATGTATTCCTGCCACACAGAAAAGAAAAAATAATAATAACCTGTTGCGCCAAAAGAATCAAGTGAGTTATAAATTTAGTTTTGCCTAACAAACAATATCTCGCACTGAGAATACCCCCAAATCTTTGGCTCTCAGTAACTGACGACAGCAGTAGAAAGCTGAAATTAATTTTTACAATAAATAAAATGACAATTTATAAAACATTTTTTTTGAAAATCCCCACCAATAAAAAAATATTTAAAAAAAAACAAAAGAAGGTTGTTATAGATGTTTTATATTTGACCTTTGACTAGTTAGAAACTTTCCTGTAATCAAAGGACCACGCAATTTCTTTATGGAAAATGGACTTCCGTTAAATTTGTTGGAATTTTGATATGTTATGTATTTTGTCCTTCTGATCAAATGTCTCAATGGGCAGAGAAACTCCTGTGACCTCAGGATTTTAAGTTGGAACTATTCTGCACTGGGGATGCGTTCATATGGGTCAAATCTGTGCCATTTTTTAAGTTGTAGGTGTTCAGCGAGGTTTGAAAACACCTCGCAAACTTCATTAGCAATTAATTGTAGTAGTTCATTATTATACTCCCGATAGGTATATATGTCATATGACGTCATGACATGTCGCGTCATAAAACGTCAAAGTTCAAAGTACTTTTCTTTCTGTTACTGGACGCCTCACATCGTTTTATAATCTAATAAGCAGCATTAACGGTCTCATCCTGTCACGCATCGTGAAGTCATTGCAGGTAAGATTTGGTCATCCAATGTCATATGACGTCATCTCATGCAACACATCTACGTATCAGAAATATGATAATGTATTACAATCAATTGCTTACAAAATGATATAATGTGAACAGATATTTAACTCACAGTAAAACATGATTTGTTCAAAAGGAACTATTACCCTGTGTGACATGAGATGACAATGTATGACCAGAACTTACCTGCAATGACGATGCATGACAGACTGAGACCGTCAATGCTGCCTATTAGATAATAAAACAATGAGAGGCGTCCGATAAGAGACAGAAAAGTACTTTGACGTTTTATGACGCGTAATGACATGTCCTGACGTCATATGACACAGCTACGCATCAGGAATTTGATAATATATTTCAATTATTTGCTTACGAATCGATAGAACATGTTCAGAGATTAACTTACAGTAAAACTTGATTTACTCAAAAGAAACTATTACCTTGTGTGACATGAGATGACGTCATATGACATTGGATGACTAAAACTTACCTGCAATGACTTCACGATGCGTGACAGGATGAGACCGTTAATGCTGCTTATTAGATTATAAAACAATGTGAGGCGTCCAGTAACAGAAAGAAAAGTACTTTGAACTTTGACGTTTTATGACGCGTAATGACATGTCATGACGTCATATGAGATATATACCTATCGGAAGTATGATAATGAACTATAATTAATTGCTAACGAAGTTTGTGAGGTGTTTTCAAACCTCGCTGAACACCTACAACTTAAAAAATGGCACAGATTTGACCCATATGAACGCATCCCCAGTGCAGAATAGTTCCAACTTCAGCCAGCTGTATCTTAAAATCCTGAGGTCACAGGAGTTTCTGCCCATTGAGACATATGATCAGAAGGACAAAATACATAACATCAAAATTCCAACCAATTTAACGGAAATCTATTTTCCATAAAGAAATTGCGTGGCCCTTTCATTGATACAGTTGTCAACTGATGGTTATCTTAAATAAAAATGAAAAACATTTTTTTGAAGGCCCGTAACATTTAAAGGAAGGAAAATTCTACTATGGTGACTTGATATAAATTGGTCTATTTTAATTCAAGAACGCTACCCTTGCCTATTCGCATTCTCCTATCCTATATGTCTCAAAATGTTAAATTTGCTGTTATTTTATGAAATTATGATGCAACATGTTAACTGTATACAAGGCAGTATAATTAAAACGTTCTATCTGGAATAAAAATTGATACTGCAGAACGACGTAGGCGTCAGCAATGGACACCCACCTTCCAAAATAAACAAATGAATTAAGATAAGGAAAAACGTGTAATTAAACCGTTTCATGCAGATACCAATAATTTGTAGTTGTTGCACAACGAAATACGACTGACTTATTAATTATAGGATTATTATATGCATACGGATTATCCACAATTGGATAGTTAATTTAATTAATGCAAGATATGTTTGCATACGGAAAGAGATCGATAAATTACACATTGCTGGGCGTCTATGATTTTAAAAATTTTAAATAAGAGAAATGGAAATAGGTATTCCATAATAAATAAATATGAAGTTGCGGCAACTTCCATGCTTGATTTTTTTTCTAGAATTCGGTTTTTGTGAAAGAATACGGTGACTGTGGTGTATAAATAAATAAGTCCGTATAACCATACTAAAATGGCCCACCAATATAATAACAATGAATTAGTGGACTGATGGTAACGTTTGGAAATGTTGATGAAAACTGTGAGTTATTTGCACATTTTTATGTACAATAATTTAAAACACTCTTACAATTAGTAGAATCAGAGTTATCGGTAGAGTCAACGCCCTGTATTTTATTTATTTAAATAGTATGTAGTCTAAATTGTTTCTATTAGTCTTGACAAATGGAAATTGCAAAGAAGGTGCATAATCCATAAAAAGTAAGAATCTTTGGATGAAAATAATGCGACTTTCTCAACTATGTATTTTTCATTTAGGCGCGCTTTTCGCAAGATACAGGATGAGAGTTATAATCTAAAAAACTTTTTATGAATAGCTTTTTTCCATCTATTATATATAACCCCATTTATTTTTTGGGCATGCCTATTTTTATTATTACTATTATTAATTATTATATTTTATTTTTTAGATAAAGCATTTATTTACATGAATTTAGAACTAGGTTTATGAGATACATATTTACAATTAATATTTAGGAAAATTTCTTTGTATATGCGATTTAACCGACTAGATGTTGAATTTTACAGTTTTTCTTAAGCAACAAATAAAACTTCAAAAAAAATATCCCTGAGGCTAAACAAATTTTTAATGCTTATTATTGATTTCTTATTGTCTTTTTTTCAGCAGTATAATAATAAAATTCCAATTTTAAATTAATTTGATTTCTAAGACTAACTGTAAATATCAGATAAAGTAAAATAAGAAAACATTTATCAAAACCAGTATCTCAAAATACACGATTTTTTTTTAGAATGATAGAAAAACTTCTATTGCATATCTAAAGAAGTTAAGAAATAAAGCTCTTCATCAAAATCAAATAAAACAATTCATCGATGATAAAAATTAAAGAAACAAATGTTATGTATATGTGCATGTAGGTAATGTTTGGAAAATATATTCTGTTTTGTAAATTTTTCAGACTCAGCAAATTGTGTAAGATTGTGTTCAAATGGTTCATGATCGGGATCACACTTATTCAAGCTGAGACTTTATTAATTTCGAAGACATATTTTAAAACCTACTGATAAAAGAGGCAACTTTCTTATATTTGTAATTCAGTACTTCCTTCTAATTATTTTTTAATTTAAATTTGAACATAATCTGTTTTATACTTTCATAAAATTTTAAATAAGTTTGGGTATTACCATATTATGTTGCCAATATTATGTCAATTGTATTTTATCAGAATATGTCTATTAATGTCTAATATATACTCTACATATGTCTATTTTATTTGCTATAAGAAATTGCTTATTAAAAAATTGTGAATTTGATCGTCTAAACTTATTTACTTATTTTATTAATTACTAACAGAAATTTTAAATAAATTTAAAATAAATAAATATTTCTTTGACAATTCTATTTTAATTATTACAATACTATTAACATTATTCTGTAAACCACTATTTTAAATTGTTAAATTTTTCTTGTAACTAAAAATATTTCATAAATAAATTTACTTACTTAAAAGTAAAACTACTACTTATAGAAAAGGTAGATACATTTATATAGAGAATTATAGATTAGAAAATAGGACAGGTTAATAGTAAAATATTTACACACATACACAAATGTATCTTTATAATATTTCACAATATATAGTATACTTTACATTTAGAAATGAACTACAATTAATTAGACATGATGGAGCTGAACGATATTTTAAAATTTCTCATCTTTGTTCTTACGCCTGCATGCAATAATGTACCTATTATTATACAGGGTGTCCCGTATAAGAACCGACACAGGGCAGGTGCATGTAAGGGTGTCCAAAATATTGTAATTTAACCAAACTTACCTATATACAAAGTTGCACCCCTGAGGAGTTATTAGTTCCCAAAGTGGGGCCCCAATATCTGCAATACTTTACAGTAGAAGAACCAAATTTGGTACACTGGTCTTCGTTGACCATGATTTAAAGTTAATTGAAGCACTACAAGGTGTTCATTGGGGATGACCCACCCCCAAAATTTTGCCGAACTTATTTTTCATTGACCGAATTGAAAAATAGTAATATTAATTCACAGCAGAGTTTAATTTTAATTTTTTTTACTCTTGCTAAATTTTAAATAAACTTTATGGTTTTCAAGAAAAACCGTATTAAGTGGCACAAGATTTTAACAGTGTTTATTAGAAAATAATCAAAAAGTCAGTAGTAGGCTTTATCTTTCAAAGACAATTGGCCAGATAAATTTTACTTCACTTCTCTCCTAATTCTACAAAAATAAAACAAGTATCTAGGTAGTAGTAGTATTAAGTAAAAAACACAAATAAATAATAAAAATAATAATTGATATGTTTTCAATAATCAGAGGCAATTGTTGAAATAAAATAATTTTATTACTAAAAAAAATTTGCCCCCACTTTGGGGGCTAATAACTCCTCAGAGGTGCAACTTTGTACATAGGTAAGTTTGGTTAAATTACAATATTTTAGACATCCCCGACACGCACCTGCCCTGTACTGGTTCTTATGCGGAACACCCTGTATATTTTAAATTTACCGCCGTACGCTTCGCCTCAAGTCTGTGTATAAGTGACTCTTTCCATCATTTACCCGTTACAGTAGCGCTTCCCGTAGGAACAGTTCAGCAACCAGCAGCTTAGAGAGTTTTAACTACCTTCCATGTGGATAGCGATTCTCAAAATGTTCATGTGAATTAATCAACATTTTTTAATTAATATTTCCGAAAGTATTTGTAATCTTTCAGTGGAATTTACACGACGAATTATATCTGGAGTTAAAATTTAGAAACATAAAGTTATACAGAGTGTATCCTAAGTCTATGTCATAAATTAAGGAGGTGATTCCTTGGGTCATTTTAGGCCCAAAAGCCTTAATAAACCATCAGGATCCTAAAGTTACTGGTTTTCAAGGTAGAAGGCGTTAAAGTTTTTGAAAAATATCATTATTTTCAATCATTTCTGAAGTTATTTGACGTAATTAAGGGTAATAATTCGGTATATTTTTATATAAATCTGTCAACCAGTGGCGGATTTAGGAGAGCTTTGTCATTAAAACTCTCAGAAAAACTGCGCCACTGGATTTACAGAAAAATTAACAGGCGCGTTTAATTTACTATCATATTTTTTAAAAAAAGGTCTTTGCATTTTCTTCACACAATAAACCAATTTCAAGTTATAATTTTTTTGTCCTTATTTAATTTTAATATAATTTCTAATAAGCATTTCAATTATGTACTTTATTGGATTAAATAACCGAATGATTAGTGTTTGTGATGTCATTTAGGTAAGTGAAAGTGTTTTCAGTTCGTTTTTTAAGTTTTACTCGAAAATCGAGATTTTTTCGAAAAAAAAATATTTTGTAGAAAATTTAAAGACGAATCCAAAAATATGATGATTATTACCGTAAAGCAGTGGCGTACTATTTTATTTAGAAAAATATGCTACCGATACCCTGCATCTCCGGCACTGGAGCATCTAAATTTTAGGATAAGCTCTCAGATTTTGGACAATGTTTACATAAATATATGTGCCCAATTTCAAATGATTTCACTTATTGTTTTTAAATTATTTAAAAAAATTAAATATATATTTTTTTTAAGTTTAACACCTTGTAAGTATCTTTTTAGCGAATGAGACCACAATTCGAAATAAAATATTACACAAAACGATGAAATTTAAAAAATTACGAGGTACAGTGCTTTTAACAAATCATAGAAATCATATGGGAGGAAATCATTCTCTACATATCTCTCCCATTCTACTTTGTTACTTGTATTAGCGAACAGACAAGAATACTCGTATTATTATTATATCTTTTATCAGCTCCTAACATTTTCTACAATTATATATAAAACCAAAGTTCACGGTGACGCACGAGACGGAGTTGAACCCGTCTCTTCATAACACTGAAGGACAAACATACGACCAGCATGATTGATTAAACTACTCCGTCTTTTTATTTCCGCAATGAATGTAACTTTCATTCATAAAAAGAAACAAATTGTGTAATAAATAAATCGGAATAAAATTATAGTAAGCGCATGTGTGGCCTACAGAATGAAGAAAGCCGTTGGTACATTCAATGAATAATAATAATAATTGTTCGATCGGCATTTTGTGTGGGATATACACAGGTGTTAGGTGTGTTTGATTTTTAAATTATAAAACAAATATAAACGCGAAGGTGTAAATTTAATAACAGGTGGAAACCATAAAATCTCTAAGACAAACTCAAACGATATTTGACTTTATAATAATTGTGTCTTAGGTTTGGGTTTTTTCACATATTGTACCGCCTAAAGGTGCAGTGCCGGCATTACATAACATATCAGTCAACCGTCTTTCATCTTACCTTACAATTAGGTAGATTTTTGTTATCTAAACTAAAGCCTTTATATTTGAAATGAAATAAAAGTAAACTATTTCTACCATTTTGCAACAATGGAATGATAAATAAATCTATTTAATATATTATAGACATAAGTTCAAATATTTACATATTTTTGTAATTAAGCCGCAATAAATAATCTCGATAATGGTGTTCAGTGATAAAACTTTACATTTTTTTTTATGTAACACTCCATTCATACGCACAACCTGTAATGTGCTTATTAATGCACTATAAGCGTTGCCAGATGTTTTTCAATTACACACTCATTATACCTACATTACACTACATTACACACAAGTTACAATGAAACAGAATTTAGTAAAATAGATTAATTTTGTATAACTTAGCGACGTGTTATTTTAAAGTCACCACTTTTCTTTGAGATCACTGTGGTCCAAGCGCCGAGCATGAAAAAAAACTCCTATCCTATCGTTTCTAAAAACAATAAAAATTTATACATGATTAAAATATTAAGTCATATTGGTACGTAGATACGTTATTAATTGTAAATTGGTTTTTCTTAATCAATTGTTAGACAGCGCAACTAATGAGAAAAATGTAATGTAAACATATTGCTTTTAGTTTAGTTTTAGTTTAGTTTTAATTTAGTTTTAGTTTAGTTTTAGTATAGTTTTAGTTTAGTTTTAGTTTTAGTTTAGTTTTAGTTTAGTTTAAGTTTAGTTTTAGTTTAGTTTTAGTTTTAGTTTAGCTTTAGTTTAGTTTTAGTTGAGTTTTAGTTTAGTTTTAGTTTAGTTTTAGTTTATTTTTAGTTTAGTTTAGTTTTAGTTTAGTTTTAGTTTAGTTTTAGTTTGGTTTTAGTTTAGTTTTAGTTTAGTTTTAGTTTAGTTTTAGTTTAGTTTTAGTTTAGTTTTAGTTTAGTTTTAGTTTAGTTTTAGTTTAGTTTTAGTTTAGTTTTAGTTTAGTTTTAGTTTAGTTTTAGTTTAGTTTTAGTTTAGTTTTAGTTTAGTTTTAGTTTAGTTTTAGTTTAGTTTTAGTTTAGTTTTAGTTTAGTTTTAGTTTAGTTTTAGTTTAGTTTTAGTTTAGTTTTAGTTTAGTTTTAGTTTAGTTTTAGTTTAGTTTTAGTTTAGTTTTAGTTTAGTTTTAGTTTAGTTTTAGTTTAGTTTTAGTTTAGTTTTAGTTTAGTTTTAGTTTAGTTTTAGTTTAGTTTTAGTTTAGTTTTAGTTTAGTTTTAGTTTAGTTTTAGTTTAGTTTTAGTTTAGTTTTAGTTTAGTTTTAGTTTAGTTTTAGTTTAGTTTTAGTTTAGTTTTAGTTTAGTTTTAGTTTAGTTTTAGTTTAGTTTTAGTTTAGTTTTAGTTTAGTTTTAGTTTAGTTTTAGTTTAGTTTTAGTTTAGTTTTAGTTTAGTTTTAGTTTAGTTTTAGTTTAGTTTTAGTTTAGTTTTAGTTTAGTTTTAGTTTAGTTTTAGTTTAGTTTTAGTTTAGTTTTAGTTTAGTTTTAGTTTAGTTTTAGTTTAGTTTTAGTTTAGTTTTAGTTTAGTTTTAGTTTAGTTTTAGTTTAGTTTTAGTTTAGTTTTAGTTTAGTTTTAGTTTAGTTTTAGTTTAGTTTTAGTTTAGTTTTAGTTTAGTTTTAGTTTAGTTTTAGTTTAGTTTTAGTTTAGTTTTAGTTTAGTTTTAGTTTAGTTTTAGTTTAGTTTTAGTTTAGTTTTAGTTTAGTTTTAGTTTAGTTTTAGTTTAGTTTTAGTTTAGTTTTAGTTTAGTTTTAGTTTAGTTTTAGTTTAGTTTTAGTTTAGTTTTAGTTTAGTTTTAGTTTAGTTTTAGTTTAGTTTTAGTTTAGTTTTAGTTTAGTTTTAGTTTAGTTTTAGTTTAGTTTTAGTTTAGTTTTAGTTTAGTTTTAGTTTAGTTTTAGTTTAGTTTTAGTTTAGTTTTAGTTTAGTTTTAGTTTAGTTTTAGTTTAGTTTTAGTTTAGTTTTAGTTTAGTTTTAGTTTAGTTTTAGTTTAGTTTTAGTTTAGTTTTAGTTTAGTTTTAGTTTAGTTTTAGTTTAGTTTTAGTTTAGTTTTAGTTTAGTTTTAGTTTAGTTTTAGTTTAGTTTTAGTTTAGTTTTAGTTTAGTTTTAGTTTAGTTTTAGTTTAGTTTTAGTTTAGTTTTAGTTTAGTTTTAGTTTAGTTTTAGTTTAGTTTTAGTTTAGTTTTAGTTTAGTTTTAGTTTAGTTTTAGTTTAGTTTTAGTTTAGTTTTAGTTTAGTTTTAGTTTAGTTTTAGTTTAGTTTTAGTTTAGTTTTAGTTTAGTTTTAGTTTAGTTTTAGTTTAGTTTTAGTTTAGTTTTAGTTTAGTTTTAGTTTAGTTTTAGTTTAGTTTTAGTTTAGTTTTAGTTTAGTTTTAGTTTAGTTTTAGTTTAGTTTTAGTTTAGTTTTAGTTTAGTTTTAGTTTAGTTTTAGTTTAGTTTTAGTTTAGTTTTAGTTTAGTTTTAGTTTAGTTTTAGTTTAGTTTTAGTTTAGTTTTAGTTTAGTTTTAGTTTAGTTTTAGTTTAGTTTTAGTTTAGTTTTAGTTTAGTTTTAGTTTAGTTTTAGTTTAGTTTTAGTTTAGTTTTAGTTTAGTTTTAGTTTAGTTTTAGTTTAGTTTTAGTTTAGTTTTAGTTTAGTTTTAGTTTAGTTTTAGTTTAGTTTTAGTTTAGTTTTAGTTTAGTTTTAGTTTAGTTTTAGTTTAGTTTTAGTTTAGTTTTAGTTTAGTTTTAGTTTAGTTTTAGTTTAGTTTTAGTTTAGTTTTAGTTTAGTTTTAGTTTAGTTTTAGTTTAGTTTTAGTTTAGTTTTAGTTTAGTTTTAGTTTAGTTTTAGTTTAGTTTTAGTTTAGTTTTAGTTTAGTTTTAGTTTAGTTTTAGTTTAGTTTTAGTTTAGTTTTAGTTTAGTTTTAGTTTAGTTTTAGTTTAGTTTTAGTTTAGTTTTAGTTTAGTTTTAGTTTAGTTTTAGTTTAGTTTTAGTTTAGTTTTAGTTTAGTTTTAGTTTAGTTTTAGTTTAGTTTTAGTTTAGTTTTAGTTTAGTTTTAGTTTAGTTTTAGTTTAGTTTTAGTTTAGTTTTAGTTTAGTTTTAGTTTAGTTTTAGTTTAGTTTTAGTTTAGTTTTAGTTTAGTTTTAGTTTAGTTTTAGTTTAGTTTTAGTTTAGTTTTAGTTTAGTTTTAGTTTAGTTTTAGTTTAGTTTTAGTTTAGTTTTAGTTTAGTTTTAGTTTAGTTTTAGTTTAGTTTTAGTTTAGTTTTAGTTTAGTTTTAGTTTAGTTTTAGTTTAGTTTTAGTTTAGTTTTAGTTTAGTTTTAGTTTAGTTTTAGTTTAGTTTTAGTTTAGTTTTAGTTTAGTTTTAGTTTAGTTTTAGTTTAGTTTTAGTTTAGTTTTAGTTTAGTTTTAGTTTAGTTTTAGTTTAGTTTTAGTTTAGTTTTAGTTTAGTTTTAGTTTAGTTTTAGTTTAGTTTTAGTTTAGTTTTAGTTTAGTTTTAGTTTAGTTTTAGTTTAGTTTTAGTTTAGTTTTAGTTTAGTTTTAGTTTAGTTTTAGTTTAGTTTTAGTTTAGTTTTAGTTTAGTTTTAGTTTAGTTTTAGTTTAGTTTTAGTTTAGTTTTAGTTTAGTTTTAGTTTAGTTTTAGTTTAGTTTTAGTTTAGTTTTAGTTTAGTTTTAGTTTAGTTTTAGTTTAGTTTTAGTTTAGTTTTAGTTTAGTTTTAGTTTAGTTTTAGTTTAGTTTTAGTTTAGTTTTAGTTTAGTTTTAGTTTAGTTTTAGTTTAGTTTTAGTTTAGTTTTAGTTTAGTTTTAGTTTAGTTTTAGTTTAGTTTTAGTTTAGTTTTAGTTTAGTTTTAGTTTAGTTTTAGTTTAGTTTTAGTTTAGTTTTAGTTTAGTTTTAGTTTAGTTTTAGTTTAGTTTTAGTTTAGTTTTAGTTTAGTTTTAGTTTAGTTTTAGTTTAGTTTTAGTTTAGTTTTAGTTTAGTTTTAGTTTAGTTTTAGTTTAGTTTTAGTTTAGTTTTAGTTTAGTTTTAGTTTAGTTTTAGTTTAGTTTTAGTTTAGTTTTAGTTTAGTTTTAGTTTAGTTTTAGTTTAGTTTTAGTTTAGTTTTAGTTTAGTTTTAGTTTAGTTTTAGTTTAGTTTTAGTTTAGTTTTAGTTTAGTTTTAGTTTAGTTTTAGTTTAGTTTTAGTTTAGTTTTAGTTTAGTTTTAGTTTAGTTTTAGTTTAGTTTTAGTTTAGTTTTAGTTTAGTTTTAGTTTAGTTTTAGTTTAGTTTTAGTTTAGTTTTAGTTTAGTTTTAGTTTAGTTTTAGTTTAGTTTTAGTTTAGTTTTAGTTTAGTTTTAGTTTAGTTTTAGTTTAGTTTTAGTTTAGTTTTAGTTTAGTTTTAGTTTAGTTTTAGTTTAGTTTTAGTTTAGTTTTAGTTTAGTTTTAGTTTAGTTTTAGTTTAGTTTTAGTTTAGTTTTAGTTTAGTTTTAGTTTAGTTTTAGTTTAGTTTTAGTTTAGTTTTAGTTTAGTTTTAGTTTAGTTTTAGTTTAGTTTTAGTTTAGTTTTAGTTTAGTTTTAGTTTAGTTTTAGTTTAGTTTTAGTTTAGTTTTAGTTTAGTTTTAGTTTAGTTTTAGTTTAGTTTTAGTTTAGTTTTAGTTTAGTTTTAGTTTAGTTTTAGTTTAGTTTTAGTTTAGTTTTAGTTTAGTTTTAGTTTAGTTTTAGTTTAGTTTTAGTTTAGTTTTAGTTTAGTTTTAGTTTAGTTTTAGTTTAGTTTTAGTTTAGTTTTAGTTTAGTTTTAGTTTAGTTTTAGTTTAGTTTTAGTTTAGTTTTAGTTTAGTTTTAGTTTAGTTTTAGTTTAGTTTTAGTTTAGTTTTAGTTTAGTTTTAGTTTAGTTTTAGTTTAGTTTTAGTTTAGTTTTAGTTTAGTTTTAGTTTAGTTTTAGTTTAGTTTTAGTTTAGTTTTAGTTTAGTTTTAGTTTAGTTTTAGTTTAGTTTTAGTTTAGTTTTAGTTTAGTTTTAGTTTAGTTTTAGTTTAGTTTTAGTTTAGTTTTAGTTTAGTTTTAGTTTAGTTTTAGTTTAGTTTTAGTTTAGTTTTAGTTTAGTTTTAGTTTAGTTTTAGTTTAGTTTTAGTTTAGTTTTAGTTTAGTTTTAGTTTAGTTTTAGTTTAGTTTTAGTTTAGTTTTAGTTTAGTTTTAGTTTAGTTTTAGTTTAGTTTTAGTTTAGTTTTAGTTTAGTTTTAGTTTAGTTTTAGTTTAGTTTTAGTTTAGTTTTAGTTTAGTTTTAGTTTAGTTTTAGTTTAGTTTTAGTTTAGTTTTAGTTTAGTTTTAGTTTAGTTTTAGTTTAGTTTNTATACACAAGGCAGTGTTAGTATCTTTAATTCGATAAACTTTTGCCTGCAGTCGTGTCTATATTTAAGACTGGCTATAATTCTTATCGCTTTTCTCTGCAGAGCAAATACATCAGCAGAAGAAGCAGAGTGTCCCCAAATTAATATACTATAAGATAATAAAGAATGAATGAGAGTATGATAGGCTGTTATCAAAATTTGTGATGACACTTGGTGTCTCAAACTGCGAATGAGGTACAAATGTTCTGATATTTTTTTACCTATATAATCTGTGTGACGGTCCCATGTTAACTTAGAATCTAGATGAACTCCTAAAAATTTCACAGATTTAGGATTTAAAATATCTTTAGCCTCCCTTAGAGTAAATATTAAAGTTTCTGTCTTACTAGAATTTAATTTAAGTTTGTTAGAGAGAAACCAACTCTGAATCATTAGTTCCGCTTGACGCGCCTCTTCTAATAAGTCATCAATTGAAGGACTACGATTTGTTAAATTAGTACCATCAGCAAACTGAATAGTTAAAACTGAGTTATTCACTGATAGGAGTAGATCATATAACAGAAATAGAACAGGACCAAGAATGGACCCTTGTGGTACGCCTGCATTGACACCTAGACAGGTTGATGATATATTGTTATGCATAACATATTGTCTCCCATTACTAAGATATGAATGTATGACAACACTGTGAGCAGAGAAACCATAGTATGACAATTTATGTATCAGGATTGGGTGAGATACACAGTCAAAAGCTTTGGTCAGATCTAGGAACTGAGAACAAACAAAATCTTTTTGCTCAAAACCAGTATTGATCTCCGTAACAAGTCTGTCTATGGCTAAAGTTGTCGAGAGCTTATTTCTAAAACCGTACTGGTAAATATTGAATAGATTTTCATTTTCTATATAATTTATAATTTGCGATTTTAGAATGTTTTCGAAAATTTTTGCAAATGTTGGTGTAATAGAAATAGGTCTATAATTTGAGGGATCGTTAGTATTTCCTTTTTTATGAATCGGTACAACTTTAGAGACCTTTAGACAATCTGGAAAAATCCCCTGAAAAATGCTAATATTTAATATAAGAGGCATCAATATGGTGTATTTTAAGGATTTTACAATGTGACTATTCATATCATAGGTGTCTTTACCTCTTTTATTTTTTAAGTTATTAATAAACGAATCGATGATATCAATGGAAACCGTAGAGAAGTTTAATCTGTTATAAGTTTTAATAGAATTTATATAATCAGTGTATAATGCATTGGTGTAGTTTAGATCTTTGATAATGTTAGTAGCGATATTTGAAAAATAAGTATTAAATTCATTTGCTGATATTGAGCTGTCAGTTTGGTTGCTTTTGGGATTTCTAATGTTAATAAGCTTCCATATTGCTTGAACTGGGTTGCTGTGAGATTTTATAAAGTTATCATGAGCTTATCGTTAATTTCTTTGTAACTCCATAACATACCGAGATCTATAGGATTTCATGACAAAAGTATTATTAGGTGATGGGTGCGCTTTCACATACTCCTGGAGAAACCTTTCAGCTTTAATATGACGACGTGTTATTTTAAAGTCACCATATTTTTTTGATGTCAATGTAGACGAAACGCCAAACAATAAAAAAAATTATTTTTAAAAAATTTAAAATTTTCAAATAATTTATTATTAAACAATATTGGTATGTAGGTACGTTACTAATTGTAAATAAAAATTAATATATGTTTTTAAATAATTATTTCTGCTGTTTTAAAAAAAGGAACATACTAAAAATTTAAAATATTAATCTGATTGGCATGAAATATTTATTTTAAATCGTTCCAAGGTTTTACAAACAATTAAGTGTTACTATGTTTTAAAGCAGTGTATGTATTTAATTTCTGAATCTCATAGTCAATTACCTCTGACATTGAGCTAGTTTAGCTGAACTATACTACTGTCATTGTCAGTTTAAATTTAAGGAATCCCATCGTTTCCGAAGGAAACCGAGGTTAGCTGTACTGCTGAAATGCCATGCAACCTTTGAGAGGCGGCAACTGTAAATTGCCTGGTATATGAAGGGATGGTAAACGGATTTGTTATATTTTTATTTTAGCGTTCGACTTTATCGGTTTACAAGAGATGTTCGTAAAGTTACTTTGTGTGGTGTAAATGTATAACCGTATAAAGTGATTTATTTCAGTATTTAGTATTAATAGTACAGCCTATTTTTATGCTTTAATTTTCAAATTTTTGTATGATATTATGAAAAAGCATAAGAATCAATAAAGAGTTGATTTGGTTATGATTAACCAGAAGATTTCAAGTACGTCATATGCTGTAAAAAGCAGGTAAGTAAACAGATTATTTATTTATTTTTGTGCGACTAACGTATTCCGTTGTTTGAGTTTACACTAGCTTCTCCGGCACCGGGTATAAGAATTACCAAAAAAAGGCGACGCCATGGAATTTGAGAAAACAAACATGATACGTATCAAAAAGCTTAAAGGTAGCCTCCTTATAAATGTGGCCCCCATTCAAAGCTACACCCTGTATAATTTCCTTTTGATTAAGTACACAAGAAGAGCGCCAGAAGAAAGGGCCCTAGCCGGCGGGGCCCAGCCAGGACAAAAGGAGGTCCCACAAAGCGCCTACACCGGCCGCATTTGCGGTCGGGGTAGACGACGGATGGGGCCCACCTACGAAGGCTGTCCAGGCCTACACGAGATGAGGCAGGATAAAGAGGGATAATCCCCCTCGATCCCAAATCATTGAGGCCAATTTCTAGCCATAGAATAATGGCGCGATTAAGTACACTTTATCATTTGTAGTTTTTCCACCATGGTTTCTGTTTGGTGGTTGTTCACATCTTTCATAAATTATTACAAGCCACGTGACTGCTGAGCATAGGCAACCCAACAATGCACGATTGGTACTGGTAACGAAAATTCCCTAAATCTTGGCGTCACCAATATTAATGGCTCGTTTACAACGAACAATGACAAACTGTTATTTAAACGCTCGAGATAATGCGAGAGTTGCTCGGTGGAACAGTATCTCGTGAAAAATTACACCAGTCACAGCCGATGAAACAGAATGTTGCGTTTTAATGTGATCTTGATCTTACTGTTTTACTAATTTTTAATTTAATCGAAATTTAATTGCCAACATGAAGGAAATAAAATTACTATTTCAAACCAATTACTGGTCATGTGGCTTGTAATCATTTGTGAAGGCTGTGTACCTTAAATAAATAAACAGAATACCGTTATGTAATTTTTATTTTAACTCCAATCGACTAATTTCCATCTTACTTTATTATTGAATTCTTCGTGTATCTTAAATAATGGCAGTGCTGCGAAATGTATATTCAAAATATGATTAACTATCTTTTATCTTATCTAGATGACATAACAATTAACTATCTTTAATATTATCTCAAATAAATTGTTTATTTATTTTCTATGTAAATGATGGGTTTATAAAAATAATTTTGGTGCCGCAATTGAACAAGATCTTTTTAAAAACATTTCAATACTTGGACCTTATCTACTTACAACCTATTAAATACTTATTTGTGTGTATTCACGTATATGGTGAATATGAAAGTACTCTTGTAAAATACAAAAAATGAATCTTTTATATGTTAAAGCCTCGAAAATTTAGTAGTACCAAATTTTTCTAATTTTCTACAGAAACTCAGCCTGTGTAATTATAGGTAAATAAAGCAAAATTGCAACATTTTTACACTCTATCTTCCTCCAAATTTTGCTACATTTGCTATATATCCAATGTTAATCAGCTCATTTTTTCCCATGTCTTAAAATCGTCATTTCCTCGTAGTTAATTCAATAGTATTTTGAATTATCAATACAGTGACGTCATATTTCCATACTTTACAAGTGAAACAATTACTAAAAATAACGTTTTTTCCATAGTTAAAACGGACACATATCTACTTGAAATTCAACAAGTATGCCTTGCAAAACAATTGACGGTTATAAAACGTAGCATCGCTGTACGCTTATTGTTAATATTATAGCAAGTAGATACTTATGAAGTTACTACTGATCAATAAAAATACTGATGTTCCTGATACACTATCTATCTATCTGTCTATCTTTATCTATCTACAAGACAGTTAGCTCGTAAGATAAGACAACCTCCAAGTTGTCCAATAAAAATATTCGACAAAAGTTACTTCCACTTTGCTCTTATTTAACTAATTACATAAAAAAGCATAATAAATAAGGTAATATCAAACATAGTACATCAAGAACATACCATATGCGAGATGAAACATTTAGACGAGAAACTGTAGCAACTATGATCTTATTGGAACTAGAGACAATGAATATAAGAACAAGAGTATTGGCCGAGCTGTCAGCAGAACAATTAGAGACACGGAAAAAAGGAATATCTGGCTATCTGCTCTATATACAAGAATGTACGGACATCTATTAATAAAATATAAATACTAACTACAACACCCCAAGAAAGATGGAACAGCCTTTTTCAATACAGGAACAATCTATTGCAAGGCTCTTGGTGTATTCAGTAATCTGTAAACATTCCAGAAAGCACGAAGACACGTCAGTACAGGGTTAAAGGATCATCACTTCTGTCTTCTGTATAAGAATTGCCTGTAATCTTTAATAAAAATAGCAAGTACTTTGATTGTACTGGTACTGAATATGTTTTGTGATATTCACATAAAATAACAATTATTATAAATCATTAATTAAGAGTACAAAATATTAAAAAACATTTAATATTTTCAAATCTCTACAAAATGAAATCAATTATCTAAGTGTCTATAAGTACATTTATTTAATGATTATTTATTTAATATACAACCACGCAATAGAAACCAATAAAATGGTGGGAAAAAATTCATATTACAAAAAATAAACTTAGGAAATTAAGTGTCTTAAAAATCTTTAATAGTCGTTAAGAACAAAAACTAATAAAAAATGTAAAATTCCTCAAATCGCTAAAATGTGCTTGTACAGATGGTTTAATTTCAATCTATATTATGATTATTATGGGGATAACTTTCCTATAGGTTCTATACATTTATTGATCAAAATATCAGGATCAGTATATACCGAGCGATCCAAAATAATTAAAGCTGACATGTAAATGTTACCAAATTTACAATTAGTTCCATTTGATAAACCGATTTGTCAATTCATAGACGTCTATGCTTCCCGTCTGTGCTTGCTGTTGTATTTATTTGTGTTTGTCAATTGTGTTTTTATTTGAATTTATCTTTTTGTCTTAACTGTTAGTTTTGTGGTAAGGAAGCAAATACTGATGGTTTCTTCAATATAAGTATTCGAAATGTTTTAGGTTAGAAAATGATCTTTTCGTTAGAATATGATAAATTTATTGTAGAGGCCGACTTTGGAGTGGTCAACGAGATTAAAATGGATGGAATTATTCAATCCATTCATGTTTTTTGCAATTCCAGGTAGAGTTTCCAAATCATGAGGCCGCACACTATAACATTTTTGCTCAGCATGTTCGATTTTTGGTGACATGATTCAGAAATACTGGCAGTGTTTATAAGGGGAAGTCACCTGGAAGAAAGTCAGTTTCAATTGAAGATAAACTGGAGGATGTTAGAGAGCGTTTAGCAGTAAGCCCTACTAAACTTTTATCACTTTCAGCTCAGGCGTGTAAATATTTATAAAATGTTAAATAAGAATTTAACAATATTAATTATAGGAATGGCATATGGTTCAGTACACAGTGCTGCACATTTACATCTATACAAAGTTTCCATGGTGCAAGAATTATTGCCATTAGATAATGCAAAAACTGGTAAAATGTAACTGGTTTAACAACTTAAACGAAGATAATCTTTTGGATAAAACTTTTTTTACCGATGAGGCATCGTTTCATCTTAGTGGATACATAAATTCACAAAATTATCGTACATGATCTGCGGAGAATCCACACGTGTTAATGGAAACGACTTTATATCCTGTTAAAATAGAGGTTTGGGTAGCCATATCTCGGCGAAGAATAATTGAATCTTTGAAGATAATAGGTCTATTTCTGCAGCAGTTGAAGACTAATTTGAAACTATCAGAGATATTTGACCAATTGATTCGCAACTTTATACTTACTGAAATTACGTGACAACTTAATTGGCCGAGTATATCTGGTACTTTGAAAATCGTTTTAGACTGCTGGAGAAACAAACCTAATGTCACTGCTGAGCAATATAGACAAAACATTTTGGAACCATTTTAATTATAACGAATTGCACAATGGTTACTTTCAACAAGATGGGTCAACAGCACATACAGCTAACACAACACTGGAGTTCATAAGAGAATTTTATGACGATCGCATTATTAGTCGAGGCTTATGAGATCTCTGGACTTAACTCCCTTAGATTATTATCTCCTTGGAATATTAAAAATTTCCATATATATAAACCGTTTACACACAGTGGATGAACTAAAGGGCGCCATAACAAATAAATTACCTAATATTACAGAATGAGAAAATGAATTACATAATGTATTTAACAGTTTAGGAAGATGAGTAAATCTATATGTATACAGAACGAAGGCAGACATCTTGAACATTCATTAAAAATAAATTGTGACTAAAATATTGAATATTTTATTCTTCAATTAAATGTTTAGATAGTTGTTAAAAATGGTAACAAATTAATTTTAAAAAATTATTATTACTGGTAGGGACAGAATTTTGGTGAAAATTAAAAGTACATATTCACTTTTTTTTAACTTCAAACCAATAAAGTAATTATTACTTTAAGTTTTCTTTTAGGTAACATGTTTCTTATGTTAGAATTTAAGAAATTCTAAACCGATTTTTTTTCACATTTCTAAACGTTGACAGTAAAGGTAAATTCATTTAAAAATTGCTTTTACTTTGAAGTTCGCATAAAAAAAATTAGATAAATAATTGTTAAAAATCGATTCTTATGTTAGTTTTGAGGCTAATAATATATACATTTCTATTTAATACATTCCTTTAACAAATTACGAAACCTCTTCAATTAATGAATGCCAACATTCTGCTTTTTGTGTTGTATTTTTGTAATTAAAAAGAATATGTGACCCTATTGCCACTGTACTCAAAACGCCACTAAACAAAGTTAATCACTATCAGTGTTGCCAACTACAACGAGTGAAAATAATAGGAGAGCGGCACACAAAATATTTGAAAGTAGCGGCGCCATCAATCATTCTGGATCTCCCTGTATAATACCTAAAGACAAATATACATAAATTTTAAAACAGCTTTATAATAATACTTTCTACTCAATTATTTCTAAAAATTTTACAGAGAAATGAAGCTTAGTATCACTGAAGTATAATTAATAATAAATTTAGGAACTATTCGTATTTAAAAACTTTCTGATAACTGATACTTCCCTATAATAATGTAAAGAAGGAGGTGAGGAAGTTAGATTCATATTATTAAGTTCTATCTAGGTCTATCACGAAATGATTGCCCGGTAAAACATATTTGCAGCTATGTAAAGTATCATCATCACATTTAATCGTGCGTGGGCGTTTGCTACAAACCCAGAAACCAGTCAAGCAAACTATGCAGCATCCATTCTAGCTCGACCGACACGAAACCGGATAAATCATTCTTTGTCGTGTAACCAAATAAGAGAATTCAATTTCAACGTACTGAGGCTATTCAGAATTTAATATTTGTAGGCAATTCAATCCATTAAACTGTTCAAGTTACACCGCATAAATATCAAAACTTTGAGCTATAACTGAAACGGTGACGGGAAAATCTATTTATCTGTCTGTAAATATTAAGGGAAGAAAGAGATGTAAAATCGATTTCATGATTAAAAATTATACAGAAATGTACTAATTCCGTAATACCAGTTCATGGATCTAGAAATAATTTGAGACAGTTAATATACAGTTAATATATTTTATACACAACCTTCATAAATGATTACAAGACACGTGATTAGTAATTTAATTCTGGTAAAATTAAAAATTACTAAAACAATACGATCCAGATTACGTTAAATCGCAACAATTCGTTTTATCGGCTCATGATTGGTGTAATTTTTCACGACAGCCAAACATTTCGTCGAATTATTGGTAAGTTATAATAGAATCAAAATTTTGAGGTTAATAATATTGTCATTTTAGAACGCATTATGCCGCTTACTCCAGAACAAGATGCCTTTATATTTTCAAAACGGAACTCGAAATGAAGACCGGTCATAGACATACCCTTTATACTCCTGCACTGAACAATGTATGACGGAATTTCCAGTCGCAGACATGACTATGACACTTTCAATGGGGCATGTGTTACGGCCAAAAGATCTCAAACCAAATAATATATTTGTAAAGGAAACTCTATGGACAGACCAACTGTACCAACAAAAACTGTCGTTGATAATATACGAGTACAGCAACGAATAAATCAAAGTCCTACAAAGTCCGTATTTGCTCAAACAGGTATTTTTTTTTTAAATTCGTACAAATATTTTCAAATTTAGTTTCTGTCTCTAAAATATTTTAACTTTGAAATTTATATTTGAATTTGAGATTAGATTGAAGGATAGTTAATAACCTAAAATTTTCATTTTAGGCCTTTCAGTTGGAATAAGTTATAAAGCTTTAAAAAAACAGCATTGACACCCATATAAGGTAACTGTTGTGTAGGAATTATTGTCCATAAACTATGGCGGACAGTACCGTGAGCGGTATATAAAAAACCTGAAGAATAATTTGTTGGACTTGGTCGTTTTTTCACTGACGAAGTATGGTTTCATATAGCAGGTTAAGTAAATAGTCAAAATTTTAGAATTTGGGCTGCAGAAAATCCTCATACATTTGTAGAAACTGGTTTATTTCCCTTAAAAGTAGGCGTTTGGGTAGGGATGTCAAGAAGACATATAATATGACCTATATTTTTTTACGAGACTATAAATGCTGAAACATATCTAACCTTTATTTTAGATCCATTTTTAGCATGTTACATGATGATGAGTTACAAGTAGGTTACTTTCAACGAGATGGAGAAACCGTAAGCAACAATTCAATTGTTGGAATAATTTCATGATAAGGGAGTTGTGGCCAGCAAGGTCACCGGATTTAACTCCTTTAGATTATTTTTTGTTTGGAAATCTGAAGTACACAACATCGAAGAATTAAAGGCAACAATTATTGGAAAAATTATCAACATAACAGAACAAAAACTGCAAACTGTATGAAAATATGCAAAGGAAAGTAAATTTGTCCATAGCTAGTGAAGGACATCATTTTTAACATAATATGTAATGTTTTTATCGCAAATATGGCAATATAGCTAACTAATTTATGATGACTTTGAATTTATTATTATATTGGTTTATAAATTAATGTAATTTTTTTGTAATGTTATTTTATCTATAATAAAAAGTAAACTGTCTATACTCTGTACTTAAATGAAAATAATAATAAACTGTTACAGGTTCATATTATGTTCTTTTACTTTCATATTTGCAATTTGTTCATTAACAAGTGAAGTTTGATAGTTTTCTCCTTAATAAAGTTAAAAGCATTTCAAAGAAAAAACAAAAGTATGTTTCGGAGATACTTCCGAAACATACTTTTGTTTTTAATAATAAATTACATGCTTTAAGTTAAAAAACAATTTTATTTAATTATATGCAACAGTACCCCTTCAACCACTCCACTGAGATTTAGGTATTTTCTGTTAATATTACCAGCCATGAATTGTTCGTTGCCTATGCTCGACGGTCATGTGACTTGTAAACATTTATGAAGGCTCTGTAAAGCAAATCTATCTCGCTCCTTTTCAAGTGCGAAATGGTCAATAACTTTCTAGTAGAAGTCGTTTATCTGCTTCGTTAACAATTTTTCTTACTGATAAATAGAGCTGTCATAACTGAGCCGCGGGACAGGTGTACTCATTTTTTATTAAAAAGCAACAAATTAAATTGTCTTCAATACACCACCATAAACACCAACGGAAAGGAATTACATCAGCACGATAACAAAGCCAGCAGTATACTAACGTGACATGAACGTGAAAAGCAATCTGAGGTAGCGGCCCAGGCATGTCTTGGTTGACCCGCTTGGCAAGCCATTGAATTGCGGCTCTCTCTGATAACCTTACTGATAAATCACTTTTCATTTCGCATTATATTTCTTAAAAATGTCTTGTCTTTTTAAAGCTGAAAAACAGAGCTCATTTTCGACTATTAACATGTACACCACAAAAAATTCAATTTCAGAAAAAATAATACACAAATTACTGTAACATAACAACTGAATAACTGCATTTCACTTTTATAAAATATAAATGTTTTAATTCAGTTTTAACTTTATAACTAGTTTTGTAAGTTCAAGATTGATAAATGTGACTTTTCCATTATAACTTATTTTAGAAATAGAAGAAAATTCCAATTTCTCATAATCCTTTTATTTTTTTAAAATAGATTACCGGTTTCGAGGTCAAACTTTTTCACCTCAACAACATCCTACAAGGATATCACAGTTACAGGAATAAATTCAACAATTTTTACTATTCAAAACATATTGAGATTTTTGTCAAGTTAGATTAAATTTCAACTTTTTAAACAAACATATGCTAAAATTTAATCTAACTTGACAAAAATCTTAATATGTTTTGGATATTAAAAATTGTCAGGTCACTGGTTAATATAAATAGTGCAACTGATATTGCTCATAAAGAAGAGACATCGACAATTAATGATCAAAATCAGACTATTTAGTACCGATTCCTATTACTAGGACAATGTCTCCCCTGTCGTTTTCTTTCTCTTTCATTTCCACGCTTTACGCGTATATGCCCGTTGCATTCCAATCCGTTAATTTAAGTATGAATACAAATTTCGGCTTTGAGATTCGAGGACAGTTTAGAAATTGATCCTCGTGGTTTACTATAGCATATTTATGTGGGAAATCATTGATCAAATGACGCTATATACTTACCCTATAAACTACCGCTGTGTAACACACATACATTTTTAAGTCGGGTACAGGTTGAAAACATTTCTTAATTTTTTTATTTTATATTCTGTTCTAAGTAGAAAAGAGGTACAAAATTATTTTAATTTCGAATTATGTGGGTGAAATGGAAATGTTACATTCATGCACACATGTCGAAATGTATCTGCTGGAGGCGGTTGACCTAACTAAATAAACATAATTATAAAAAAATATGTAATTTCTTCTTATCTATAAAACCTATAGTTTCATATTTCACTATTACCAATAGAACACCCAGTGCCTTATATAGAACGTATATCTATTAACACTGAATGGAAAATCAGAATAGTTCTGATATGATTATATTTATTAAAGTCTTAGGGTATTTATTGATGTATTAATGGACAAATGGAATAGAGCTATAAATATATTTGTTTACCGTTGTTGTCCAATCCATTTATTGTCAGATTGAATAACGTCGTAAACTGTAAGCATATACTATATAAATATACGTCGTGAATATAACAAATGACAATCATTTTCTTCTACAGCAATAAAGTATGGCATATTATTACCTTTCAAAAGGTAATAAGTTCTGTCGATACATATATTATGTACATTTTTGTCAACTAGAGAAAATTGCGCTGACACGTAGATATTTATAAGGAGTTCCGTATCGTTTCTTTGAAATGACATTTTGAATTCACTGATAAGTGAACTAAAAATTGACTTTTATAATGTTACGTGTCAAAAACACTTTTAACATTAGTGTAAAAAAACTTTTAACACTAGTGTTAAAAAGAAAATGCTATATACCTTATAGTAATATCAAGATAAGAAAGCTATACTGATAAATAGAGATAATATATTATTTAGGACCATTAATACAAGGTGGACCATGGTAGCGGGAAGTTTTGAAAACGACGTATTTCCGAAAGTATCTGTATTTAATTAAAACAAAGTGTAACAATAACAAGATAAATGTGTGCCATTTTTATTTCTTAAAAATTATGCCAGCTAAATGACCTCCTCTTCTCTCCATACACTCTTGAAGTCGAACGTTGAAATTCTGCATAACACGACGCAACATATCCAACGGAATATTAGCAATTTCTTCCCGAATTTTCATTTTCAGCTCCCGAATATCTCGTGGTTTGTCAATGAACACCTTGCTTTTTAGATAGCCCCACAAAAAGTAGTCGCATGCCGTAAGATCTGGCGATCTTGGGGGCCACTCAATGTCTCCGTGTCTGGAGATAACACGACCTGGAAACAATCTTCGCACGGAATCCATTGGTGCTCTTGCGGTATGTGAAGTAGCGCCATCTTGCTGGAACCAGCTATTGTTCTGTGGAAACATGTTCAGTTGCTGTGTAAGAAACTGGTTAATCATGTCAGTATAGCGTGCAGCATTAACTGTTAAAGCATTTTCATTGTGATCCTCAAAAAAATAGGGACCTATGATTCCCATTAAAGATATTGCGCACCATACTGTTACCTTGGGGCTGTGTAACGGCTGTTGATGAAGTTCTTGTGGATTTTCCAAAGCCCAATAACGGCTGTTTTGTTTATTGGTATAGCCAGATAAATGGAAATGTGCTTCATCAGACATCCATAAATTGTGAACGTCAATTTCATGCTGCAGCATCGTTTCAGCAAAATGTAGGCGAACAGGAAGATCTGTTGGTTTCAGTGCTTGGATAATCTGAATTTTGTAAGGATGAAAATTGAGATCCTTGTGTAAAATTCTAAGAAAAGTAGTCCTAGATAAGCTCAAAGCCTGGCTTTGTTTTCGACTTGAACGTTTTGCGCTGCGCTCTACAGATGCTCTAACGCGATCAATGTTTTCAAGACTTCTGACACTTCTGTTTGGTCCCTTATGTTTGACATTTTCAGCTGATCCAGTATCTTCAATTTTACGAACCCACTCCTTTATGGCATGGGCAGATGGTACTCTCCCGTGACGAGCAATGTTGAAATTAATTCGAAATTGCCGCTGTGCTGCGACCACACAATCATTATTTTTGTAGTAAGATTTAATCGCAAAAGAACGTTGTTTGCCGGACCACTGTTCCATGATTACTAAATGGCATAAAATGACAGATAATTTGTCAAACAAATCCGCGGCAACCTATGCATAGTAATGAAATAATAACATTTTCAAAACTTCCCGCTCCCATGGTCCACCTGTTATTAATATTCCAACCCGAACAGTTAATTCTATGGGAAGTAAGTATCGTCACTTGATGACGCTGATGTTAAGGTAGAAAGGTTCTCTAAAGCAATATAGGCAACTTTTTAGTAGTGACGTCACATATGCCAAATAATAGGCAACCCCATAGTGCGCATTGTCATGAAGAATTTCCCAATATTTTTACTATATCGATTTTCGACCTTATGTACTTTGGACATAGGGGGGTGGGGGAATATCGCGCGGCGGGTAAAACCGCGCATTCCAATATTTCCTACTATATAATTTCAAATAACCGCCTGACAGTGCCGCCACCTATTAGACGAATTGCCAAGTTCGGATCTTATAGAAATTGGAATAATTTCTCAATAGGTAAATATAGTCAGCTTTAGTTGTTTCTTGATTTTCGAAATGAGGACAATGTTTGTTATCTAGCGATTATGGGGTAATTTCGCGCACAACACGTGGGGAAATATTGCGCAATACAGTTAGCGCGCGCTATTGCCTTCAAAGGCTGGTAACAATCGACAGCATTCACAGATACTGACAAGCACGCCAATGAAAATAGTACTAGAGGACAAGAAAAGATAGAAGCTTGATAAAACAAAGAAGCAAGAAAAAGCGAATAAGGATAAAGGCATAAAAGAAAGAAACCGAATACTAAGCCGTCGAAGAGAAATTGTAGGCAGGACTGAAGAAACTGATTAATCAGATGTTCGTATTGAAGATATATGCGATGACGACGAACTAAATGATTTAATAGCCGATGGTAACTCTGAAAAGTGCATAATTTGCGATGAATTTGACGTAATAACGAGATTTGGTACCATTGCGTTAACTGTGGCATGTGGTCTCATACAGAATGTAGTGGATGGGACAGTCCAGAAAATTATAAATGCGACTTGTGCCTGAAGAAAGAAAACGCGTCAAGAAATCTTTCTAATCAATTTTAAATCTTTTTTATTATTTTTTTTTGACAGAAATGTACCTTGAAATATATATATTTTTTGGTTACTTCAACACATATTTATTTTAAGTATATGTTATTTATGTCTCCAAGTGACAAACTAAAAGAATTATAGAATTTGTATATTTAAATTTATAGAACAACTAGCTGACCCGGCAAACGTTTGGATGGAACAAAATAATATAAAAATCGTGATTAAAAATCAGGGGTTGATCGTATAAGGGTGAAAATTTAGAACTGTATGTATTTTTCAATGCTGAATCATGAAAAAATAAAAACAGAAAATTTTGTCCAAAAAATAAAAAAAAAATTTTTGGGGTGGACCACCCTTAACATTTAGGGGTATGAAAAATAGATGTTGGCCGATTCTCAGACCTACTCAATATGCTCACAAAATTTCATGAGAATCGGTCAAGCCGTTTCGGAGGAGTACGGGAACGAACATTGTGACACGAGAATTTTATACATAAGAATATTGACTTTTATAGTAATTAATAAATTAAAATTATATCAATGTTACTGAGCATGTGCATTAAAGATAATTTCATGTAAGAGAAGTCGCCTCGCAACAGGATATCACTCAAGAAAAAAGTTTGGTATTGATTAACGAGTACGGCTATAATGAACCACTTGAAGAAAAAAAAACACTCGGAAAACATACTGATACAGCACAACACCAAGAAAAACAGTAAACATACTTTACAAATGACTACTATATTCACCAAAAAAAAACCTGCGTCTGAGGCTATTTCTTCCGAGCATGCGCATTAAGAATAACACGGCTAATGTTAAATTTTTATTTTTTTAAAATTTATGAATATTCTTTTATATCGTTTTTTGTAAGTTTTAAGCACATTAGTGTATCTATTTTACCAAACACGTGTTGGTTGTTCTTAAACACTTCTATATCCTTGTAAAAACAAATTCATTTGAAGTTGTTCGTTTTTGATAGTATCTACGTAAAAAGTACACAAGGGTCATATTCGGTCTGTGCAATTTCAACTATTACAATTTATTGCGGGTTGCCTAAATATGTGATGTCACACTAAAAGAGTCTATTGCAGCATTAGTAGAGATACTGGTACTAGGAAGAACTTTCAGCAATTTTATTTTTATTTGTAATAGAATCCTCGATGTAGCCCTCAGCAACGGCTGATGATTTCCACCCGCCATGTCGTGTTATTGGAATTAAATTAGCTCTCGAATCTGTTAACAAAGGTGCCGAAGATCTTTGGAAGCCAGTAAACTGCTTCGGATGTGGAATATTAATAGGAATATTCCCAAAAGTATTTATCCCAACAGGTTGAACAGTACATTTGTCGTTAACGTAATTTAGAAAAAAGTTACGGTGACGGTAGGTAACGGCAGCTAGGGCCAGCATATTTATGGAAATAATTCATGTAGCAGTAGCTTCCAATCGATACAAAAACTACAATGAACGTTGGTTTTAGTCTCCAAAATATGAATCAATAAGGAGTCTTCTGATTTTATAATATCATCCAACGTTAATTTACAAAGCTCTTCACGATGACATGCTCCAAATAAACAAAAAAATTGATGCAACGTTTATTATTATTAATTTGTTCGCTAGTAAATATTTTCGATATTTTTCGCCGATATCCTACACTAATTCGTTTTAAAAACGCTATTAGCTTGTCTTGTAATACTTGTATATGCAAGGGCAATGTGGATGTATATCCACGTTGTTCTTGATTTGCAAACTAGCTTTTAACAGAGAAAAATTAGACTACAGTGTTGACGCCTTCCATAACTTACATTTTTCTTTGAAGAAAACCATAAGTATATTTGTAGGGAACTTGTTCTTCATTTCACACCATTCAATAAGCCTTTTATATGCTATATTATATTGTTGCCGCGATTTTTGGGGCAACAGATCTAAAGTCCTATTTGCGGCTTTTTCAACATCTGATGGAATAATAAGATTACTTTATTTTTCCGCATTTTCTTCGGAATCCATTTTTCTTAGCCACAAAATTTACAATATTTAAGGACAGCTTCAACCGTAGTTACTAATAAACACTAAACAACTTACAACTATTTTATTTAATTACGCGTCCGACATGTAAGCGATTAGATCTGGAGATCAAACCCACAGACGTCATTTTTTTGATAACAGTTTTACAACAAATATTGTATGATACATTTGTTAAAAGTGATTTTATTTTGTTCGTTGGGTTCTCCACTCACAAAAAAATAAAATTATTACAGTAAAAATTTAAACAACAAATTAACTTTGTTTTCACATTCAATCACCGACGGACGGATTAAAACTAAATTTAATCCTATATATTAAAGTGAGAAAATATAATAAAACTTTTATTGTCTGAAGTTGTTATTTGTGTACAATCCTTTTTCTTGTTTATTTGATTGCCCACATAAACAAGGAATAAGTAAACTATGAACCCACAGAGAATAAAAAATATACTCATTATTAAATAAAATGCCTTATATCTTTAAAAATGTTGTTATATGTATATACAAGTTACAAAATTTTCTTATGGAGATTTTCGTGAAAATGAATCTGGTACATATACTGGGTAGGAAAGTACCGATGGTCTATCTGAAGTTACGTGAGAGCGATAAAGTAAGCAATAGAAATCCATGCGATAGAGAAGGATGGCTATAATGAAGGCGTCTCATAGTCACCGCCCTTTTCGCCCTTCCACAAATAAGATCCACTTCTTATTTGTGGAAGGGCGAAATGGGCGGTGACTATTAGACGCCTTCACTATACCCATCCTTGTCTATCACATGGATTTCTATGGCTTACTTTATCGTTCTCACGTAATTTCAGATACCGGGTAGGAAAGTACCGATGGTCTATCTGAAGTTACGTGAGAGCGATAAAGTAAGCCATAGAAATCCATGCGATAGAGAAGGATAGTAGGTAAGGCGGCAGTAGAGACCGACGGACGCCCGAGACGCCGGGCGTCGGGACGCCCGCTTGCGGCCTTCGGTAGTGTGCGATCTGGGGTCGCTCGGCCTTGATCGGCTGACAGGTGTAAAGGCGGCGGGACTTGAGACTGGGGTAAAGTAAAATAAACATTAGACAATTAATTCATTTCGCTCGATCATAATTAATATATATCTGGCACTTGATTATTTATAATTAATATAAAGATACAGGGGGTAGCAGAATAATAATTTAAGAATTGAAAATAGGTATTTATTCTTAATAATTGCATACCTACCTACGTTATGTGGAACTAT
>NW_019417110.1:0-49747 GCF_000390285.2 Anoplophora glabripennis
CGCCGCCATCTTGTCGAACTCGATGGACACTGGCCATGTGACGTCACATCCGGTCCAGAAACCGCCTAACATAACTACTAACTACATCCTTTACATTGATTAACGAAAGAAATTATTAAAGTCTATGGAAAGATTTAATATGCATTTTAGCCAAAATCTGCATTAAAATGTATATTCAAGTAAAAATTGACAGCAATTTGTTTACCCGTCATTTTTACTGTAATTTTCTTATGAATTGTAATTCTACAAATAAGTAAATTTCTATTGTAAAAATATTTTGCAGTGAAATTTTAAATCTGGCAATTATAGTAGTACTTTGTGATTATATATTACATTACTTAAAAAACTGCAGCGTATGTTTACAGTCAATGATATAGTTACATTGCGATATTAAATATTAATAGAACAAGATTACATATAAAAAACACTAAACTTTTAGAGAAAGTGACATTTTAAAACGACATTATCAAAAGTGTTAAATATGTCTAGATTAACATAAATAGTTGCCCTTCTTACTAAATTTCTTTTTGTTTTACTTCATTTGATAGGTAATAATTTTTTTACAAAAAATGTTTGAATTTATTCGGATTAGCTTAAAACCTTTTTAATAAAGTTAAAGAACAATTAATTAATTTTCATTAACATAAAACGTATTGTTAATATTTTGTGTTTACGGAAGTTTTCAAACTGATAAAAATTTAGTTTATTTCGTTATTTTTCAATAAACGCCAAATTGGAATACACTGAAAACTGCAACTAAAGTATTTTAAGCGCAAATACATATTTGCAGTAGGTATTATCTATAATTTTAAATTATTATATACAACAATTATTCTCTGTTGTATCTATCTCATCGATATTTAATAATAAATATTTGTTTTAGACTTTTATTGCATAAAAATTTAATTTAGCATAAGAAAATACGTATGTATAATTTTACTGAAAACAAATTTATCTATTTAGTGACGTTTATAATTTCTTGTGCAATAATTTATTATTATTTTGAAAACAGAATGTTTTATTTATTGATATACAGAGAGATATTAGCATTACAGTATATTAGACCCTTCTAAGCAGAGTACAAAGATAGTTAGTAGATATTTAAAATGTTTAATAAAGCCAAACGTTGGTGTGGGAAAGATATATCAAATCGCATTTTTCAAAAGCCTGAAACGTAAACTGTAACGTATGTCGTATAATGTTTTAGCAAATAATACTTTTTTATTAAGAATAAATATTTTTTATTACTTCTTATTTTAATATGAAGAAAAGTAATGTACGCTTTTTATTTAGCTATTGAGTGATATTAAAATGATCTATTTTTTATCAAAAAGTGTTGGTTTGCATAGAGTTTAGACATACAATACGTTCAATAAATTTATGTGGTCTGCCGTTCAATATGTTCTGTTCAAATTAAAACCTGAAAAAAATCGGAATTAAAAAAAAAATTTAAAAAAAACCTAAGACGCGTCGATTTTTTTTCAATAATGGGGCATATGATGGCGTAAGCTACCCCTTAGGCAGGGTCGTAAAATACCCTTAAACTTTAAATGGCACCCTATGTTGAGTGACACCTCACTTTAAAGCTTTTTCAATTCTGCTCACGACGACATACGACTTTTTCAATTTTGGTTTGGATATGCTATACAATTATCACTTAAAGTATAAGACAAAATATCAATGAAAGAATGTTATTTTATTAAGTGTTCAAGTTGATTTCCCTTCACTTCCATACAATAATAAAATCTTTGCTCCACTTCCGAATAAACATTTCAAACCATTTCGGGCATTATCTGACGACATTCTTCAACAATTTCTCGATGAAACAATTTGTTTTGATTTTTCGATTATCTTCAATACAAAAACCTCATACTCTAGCACTTCAACTTTTTTACCTGTTTTACTTTAAACGGATATTGTCTCGTCTTGTCTAGTCGAGACAATATCTCGTAAAATCATCATTGGTGTAAGACATTTTAAGGGATGCTGAATGAGAATACGTAATCTATTTTTTGGAAAAAAAAATCGTTAATACCAATTAGCTGTTTTGACGTCAAAAAAACGCGTCATAGTTGGCCGTGAATTGCATTAATAAAAATAGCAGCATTACAGTTAGTTTTTTTATCCTACATTCTAAAAAAAAACGTTAAATTGGTCAAAGAACAAAGAAGCTACAGGCTTGTATCACATTTAAGCGCGGCACCTTGTACATATTCTAGGCAATATCCAAAACCAGGCCGAAACCACGGCTGATGATATTTATTTATTTCAAATAAATACCTTGTCATTACAATTGGCACCCAGTGTAGTTTCTTTTATATTTGCAATATTTTTATAAGAATTTGGTTACTTTAAATAATGGATATACAATTATAAATTCAAAATAAGACATTTGGAAAACAGACAATAAAGTCAGGAAGTAACAAGAGACGTATTCCGAAACAGTGGTATAAAAATGTAAACTCGTAGTATCCATTTTATCATAAAGTGTAGTTATGGATTGCAAAGAAAATTATTAGTAAAAAACGATTTTACATGCGTCAATATATTCTTTACACTTTATTTAATTAGTAAATTAATCATATACTGCCAACACCCTAGACACCTTTATCACTTCAATGTTGTCTTTAGCAATTCATTATAAACTTAATTTAAATGAAATGTTCAAATCCATCCGCAAACCATATCCATTTACTAAATTATACTTCTCTTTATTCCGTTACAGGAATCTAGAAAAGGCAAAATTTCGTAGCAATCTATTTAAATATTAATCCTTTATATTCATGTTGTATTGAGGGCCTTCTCTATCGAGATTATAATTAGATACTGAAGTGGATTATTCTGTATCTTCCTTTATTATTTCTATAATCTAAAAATACATAACATGTAGAAATAGAAATTGAAAATTTTACGAATACGGTACAGTGTTTCTAAAATAAGGTGCTAAATTAAACTAAGTGTTGGAAAATATCGTTTTGAGAAACATATCTTACGGACCCGAGGACACTTATAAAAAAAGGTATAGAAAGTAATCGAATTTTTTTTTTAAATAAAAAATTATCATACCACTACGAGCAAAACATTAATCCTAAAGAGAATCTCAAATGCAGAAACTATGTTATATGTTAATTAGCAACTCGGTCATCTGATTAATTTTTTCTATAAACTTTTCACAAAAGTTACTGTTTTTATTGCAATATTCTACTCATAATGCTTTGCAGCCATCATCACCAGAACTACCTCAGATCTTTATAAGTAGGAAGTCAGTAACACAAAACCAACAACTTACCATAATCTGGAATCTGGATTCTAGAATCTAGGGAGGGTAGCTTAAAAGCTGCAGCACTTAGGCTCCATTGGTCTCCTTGTACTTCCTCCTATTATGAGATCAATCCACCTGAGCCGCTAATCAACCTATTACAGAGAAAAAGGTGATGACGTTGCTCAGGGGATCTCTCTAATATAGGCCATAGAAGGCCAACGTTCACCCAACACGGATTCTTTTATTGACGAGACGGCAGTGCATTCTCATAGCACAGGTAGTACTGTCTCGTCTTCCTGTTCACAACCCCTACAAAGAGGTGTTTCACACTTTCATGTTGTGAAGGTGCTTCCTTAGCTAGCACTGCTCAGTTTGAATACCTGTCACTAGGCGAAGATTTAACCTAGACATGGCCAGGTATTTTGTGTCTGTATCCTTGCTGGGGTATTCTAAGAAATTGACAGCTATTTACATATCATCCCACCGTTTCATAAACTCTTTGTGGGTGTTTTCCTTAATAATAATGCCAATAAGTGCTGACAACGGAAGCACACTGGAGGGATCGGATGCACTCTTGGCTAACTTGTCAGCTTCTTTATTGCCATTGCACCGCTCGTGTCCCTTGACCCAGCAAACAGATATGCTGTTGGAAAATCAGGCCACGACCAATGCCTAGTGGCATTCCCATACTGACCTAGTCATTATCTGAGGATTACGTAAGATCAGTCATTCTTGTCTACTATCTGTGTAGATTCTGATGTTTTTACCCGCAGTGTGCCTACGGGCAATTTCTTTAGCGGCTGTGGCTATGCCTGTTAATATCGTTTATCCACGACTATTGTATAATGTACCCATTATACGTCTGTTTGCTCGACCTTATTAATACCCATTAATCACGGCAGTGATTAATGAGTCATTAATCACTACTGTCAGATGCTTCCTTGATTTAGCTATAATATTATATTGTTCTGCTACAATCAATCGGTTTTTAAAATTTTATCGTGTAAACCACTAAATATTTTCAATTCAGTGCTGTACATATAAAAAAAAATTTAAAAAAGTGAATTTGCCTAGACCAGATTCGAACCCGGGACCCGCGGTCGGAAGGGAAGGAGCATGTACACTGAGCCATCAGCGACTTCGTTTATGCAAGTTGTATATCTGTTTCTTAACATACCATGTTTTTTGAAACATTTCATAAATCTAAGTAACTTTTAAAACAAAACAAATTTGACTCAAACCTGTCAACATTATTGTTTGTGTGCATAGATTTCTCAGTGTTTTGATATTTTGTGTTAAATTGTCTTAAAAAACGAACTAAAAACAAAAAAAACTTCAACAAAAATATTTAGTAGTCGTGGATAAAGTATAGTATTCTACTCCCGTATAATGGCTATTATCCACTCGGTGATTTAGGCCACTCGCCTGCGGCTCGTGGCCGTAAACTTCACCTCGTGAATAATACCCATCATTATACGCTCGTTGAATAATATACTATTATACCACGGTAGCATGCATATCCATGGCCCACTGATATCTAATATGCAAGATGTAGAGTGAATTCCACATCCTGCACCTTCCTTCCTTTTTGATCCGTCTGTGAAGACGCTGATTACATATTCGCGGGCGGTCTCTTCCTATCTTCTAAAGAGTACGGTGTAGGGTCTGTCGAACACAAACCGAGGAGAAATATTGTCGCTATCTGCCTGCAGAAGAGGCATCCTCCTGACGACCGCATTCCATAGGCGACTCCTAACTTCTCCACATCCTACATTCGGTTTGAAGCCAACGTTCTTCAGGCAAAGCATGGTTGTCAAGGCTTCTCTTAGATAGATATCCAGAGGTGGTAGACACAGCATTACCTCCATTGCTATGATGGGTGTTGTTCGTACAGCTCCAGTTATGCTCAGACAGGCAATTCTTTGTATCTGGCTGAGCTTTTGTTTACTGTCGTCTGCTGGCTTTTCGGTCACCAGATGAGAGCCCCGTAGGCTAACATTGGTCCCACAGTGATAGTGTATATCCATATAATCACTTTTGGTTTCATTTCCCAGGTTCTACCAACGGTTCTGCGGCATTGCTCATAGAATATGTACAACTTTTTTAATCTTCTTTCAAAATTCCATGTTAGTTTTGCATCGAGTGTTACCCTTAGGTATTTCACATCAGATGCAAAGCTTAACAACTTACTATAATTTCAGCCAATTTGACAGAGCCCACATTTTAATAGACAGTGCGGAGTCATTTGAAATCTCATGGCCCTCTTGATTTCTGAAGCCTAAATCATCAATCATAAAAATAAGAGCATTTACTGCTTTAATTCGACAAACTTGCAATTATTGATATCAATCAAGATTTTTTTGTTATTTGATATTCATAAAAACTTTCACAAAAACCATACTATATCCTCCTTTTACGTTATTTTTCCTAAGCCTTTTTGGACCTTATCGATAAGAAACAGTCTAAAACGATATTTTCAATTTCCTGTTTCAGTTGCAGAAGCATTCTATCTACAATATCTGTGTGGTATGATAACATGTATATAAAACTGAACAAAAAGTTCATTTGGATGTATAATTTTCGAGATACCAAGATTTGATAAAAATGATGATGGAAAATTTTACCAACCCAGTAATCAGGAAACGTATTGTCGAAATTGTACCCTAAATATTTAACAAAATGGTTCATGATATATAAAAAATGTCATATTTTGAATATTTCTGGAAGCTTCCATTGTAAACAATTAAAACGCTTTTTTGTATTCAATTCATTTGATATTATGAAAATGGAAAGTCGTAAAATATTTTATTATTTTTTTTAATGTCGACATCCTCAAAGCTATAACCAGCGCATTCGCCATTTATTAGAAATTATATTTGTAAATTAATTTATTAAGATAAAGATTATGTCTATATAATATAAACTGGGCAGCACTCAATTTTATTTTTGAAAAGACAATTTTTGGTTAGGTGCCAAGCAATTTGATCACACAAAACGTGGATGTGAACATATCGAAAAAGTGATTAACACATAATACAATAATAATAATTTTTACTAAGAAAACATTTTAATTTTAAATTTATAAGGAATCATCAAAACTTAATTGAATTTACTTGCAGTTTGCAAAACAAACTTAATATATTTTCGTTATATTTTCATTTAAAAGGGCGTTATCTAATATTTAAATTTTATGCCAACATATATATGCAAATATTATGGTTTCTCATTAACATCGAACCCCTTGCTAGCAAAAAATTAACTTCTATTCTAAAGACTAAAAATCGATTTAAAAAAAGGATCTATTTTAATAAATGCTTCAAGTAAACGTCTTTTGAAAGCAAATTAGATAATCGTTCAGAAAGTTAATTATCAGTAAGGGTTTTTTAAATATTTTTTTTATTACGTCTTTTAAGAATTTTTTATTTCACGTTCTTTTTAGAGAAACAGATATCTGACCATTGACTATAATACAGTGCCTTTATAAATGATTACAAGCCACGGGACCAGTAATTTTGTTTGGAACAAGAATTTTTATTTCCTTTATAAGATAAAAATGTTGTCAATGTAGGGGATAGAATATACAATAAATTATTTTGTCTATGTAACTGCTACAATTTAAAAGTTATTTTTAACAAGTTTGTCAAATAGGTGCAGTGAAATGAAAACATCATTAGACGTTTAGATAGTACAATATCAGATCAACAAAAAAATTATGTTTTGTTCAAAAATTATGTTGCACTATTATGCCTATTACTTTGATAATTTTAAGGCAAATCAGAACTAATCTGTGAAAACTCAAGTAATTAACTGCAAATGCTTTACTTTTTATGGCATTCCAGCTTCTGTTCTAGATTCGCGAAATAAGTTCAACTTTCACGATATGATCAAATTAATACTCCAGACAAAACTCCATTTATTCCATTATCTGGTATCCTACGAATATTTCCTGGATTGCTTCAACGATTTAGGAAAAACGGGGAATGATAAAAACCATTAATATTAATTTATATGTGTTCACTAAACTTTGTACCGACCCCTTTTAGTAGTGGTAGATTTAAGCGATTTTAAATTAAAATATATTTGATTAATTTTGATAAATTATGCCCAAATTTGACAATAATGGATACGCAGGCTTTGAAAATGTAAAGTCTCTGTCTTTAAAACGAAGTAAATCGGGCAATAATAAATAATATACATTCTGCAACAAGAGTTGAAAATGCCTCTTTTTTATGAGTGAACAAAAGTCAACAGCGGATAAATTCGAGTCGGAAATTAACTATAATACCTACATAAATTATTAATTATTATTTATTTGCTTGCCCAATATACAATTCCAGTGGCATTCGATACCTTAACTTCTCTATTGAACTGAAGGATATGATGAAAACGCCCGTTTTTTTTGTCTACTCAAAATTCAACTTTTCTTTTGCATTTGCACAGTTTTGTCTGAAGTTACTTATTGTGGTATAGTGTTCATTTTTTCTTTCTTTTGCAGACAAATGAAAATACAAAATACGTCACTATACAGACTTACAAATCCGCTTCTTACCACAGGGATCTCGGAAACGGTAAGAGGTACGACGTATCTTAAATGAGGGCAAAGTTGCGTAATTAGGGGACCAACATTATGCCTCTAAAAAATAAAGGTCAACATGATTAGTTTTCGAAATATTTGAAAATAACCAAAATTTTGGAAATCCGATTTCGTTTAATTTCAGCCTTATTTGAGATGATATTGAAAAAAGAAGAACACTTTCTCATGCCCACTTTTCCCCCTCTATCGAACGGCATAATCAATTTTTATATGTAACGTTTCGTCTCTCCAGGACCATCATCAACTTCAATTTTTTAAATACGACCCTGGAAATTTTATTACATTTTTTGCAAGCCTTCGTGAACCCCAATACTATACTGCCTCAGTCCGAACCAGATTCAGACGTTTTCTCTCGAAAAATTCATCTTCAGTGTATTCGTTCCAAATTTATCTAAATGTTTTATTTAGATTTCTTTGTTTATTGAATTATCGTACACTATAATTGTCGCTAAACCCTGTGAAATCCATCTAGTTATTTAAACTATTACCATCACGCATTAAAATAAAACATTATTAGAGTTTTATTCCCGCGTCCATAATTATTTCTGGGCTTCTCGAGTGCTCAAAATTCAAACAAATTCCGATCTATTTTTTTCAGGATATTCATACAAATACATCTGACATGCTCTTTCACAGTTGCAGTTACGGATATGATAAATTCCGATAATATTACGCCGATCTTTGTTTTTAACCTTTGCCAAAACAAAAATGTTTTTCTATCACGCGCGCTCGCTATGGGACCTATAGCGTAGGGGGTTATGTGCACGGAAAGTGCCAGATAGTACAACGGCGTGATGTTGTTTTCATAGCGCAACGCTCCAGCGCATTTCTGATAAATGGATTAATTAGACACAGAGGGGCAATTGAATGGCCAGCTAAGTCTCCCGATATGGCCCCACTTGAGTTTTTTCTGTGGGATCACATAAAAATTGTTGTCTACAAAAAGGGGCCGCAAAATATCGAAGAGTTGCAGGATAAGGCACGAAATTTCCACTATTCCTCCCAACACCCTTTTAGATTCACTACAAAATTTTGTTCAGCGAATGTATTCACGAGGTAAATGGTGAACACTTTAAACACCTTATAAAATAAAATTCCAAAGAAAATATTTGTTGTTTATTAAAACTTGTTTTCTCTCTCTTTTTATTTTGGCATAACTATTTTCATAAAATTTAAAATATCATTAAAAAATACATTTTTTCGTTTCATGCATTATGCTTTTTCATTTTCTATAAAAACTAATAATAAAATTAAATCATATCCATATCCTCCACCTTGATTTGAGATGTGCTATATGAATTTTGTTTAGAATTTCGAGAAGAATTGAAATATGGAATAAATACAGGATGTTCCATTAAAGAAAAAGCAACTTTATTTTGTCAAAATTTTTTACTGATCCTTTGTACTTATTTTTTCTTTATTGTAATAGATTTTAAAAAACCCTAAAACGTTTGGGTTGATTTTTCGATGGCTATCTTTCTGTAGGATTTAATCGACCGTTTCCATATATATCAACGACCCTGTATATCGTGCACTTCAATAAGTCATTGACGTTTCGAAAACCTATACATTTTCGTTTTCAGTACTCAGCAATGACGTTTCGTTTTAAATTTATTTTTAGTATTTAGAACAAAGGTCCAAGTTCACAGAGTAATTATAGAAACACAACTTTCACCGATTATATGGTTGTTCCCAAGAGTAATCGCAAATTTTTGAATTCTCAAATTATCGCTTGTTAATGTAATGTTTTTGTTTATCTATTATAATATTTACAGATCTAGAAGTTTCTTGAACATAATGTTTGTTGTATTCACAAGGTTATTCTATTAAATGCAATATGTATTTTGAATTTTGACATTATTTCGACGCGTCTTTAACAAAAAAAGTTCGTAAAACATGACTTGTCTGGAAAACAATTCTAATGTCAAATGTGTTCCATTCTATTCTCCTTATTTTTTCCGAAAATATGTACATTGTGCAAAACCATACTTATCGTATCAACTTCAACGTCACCTGTTACATGAGTGTTGTATATAAATGAAAACGTAATATTGACAGTTGGAAGGAAGCACAAAAAAAACAAGCGCTTAGGTGGGGAATTCTGGAAGGAAGCTAGATAGTTGAAGTGAGAACAGTATGCAGATAGGTAGCCAGACGATCGGCGGGCAGTGTGACAAAATAGTGAAAGATTTTAAAGTGTTTAACCGGCATTAGTTAGCAGGTAATTATTATCTAAGTACTTTGTTGTTAATTGTTCTATGTAATCTTATGATTGTGATGATTATAGACGTTTCATGATAATAATTCTGTGTATGTTTAGCCTTCATTGTCTTACGCTCAGGGGCGTATATTTTTCTAAGATAAAATTGTTAGAATTATTATTAACGATTGCTCATTATTTATTACATGTTTAAAAATGTATATATTGTCGTGGCTGCCCAGATATTGCAATAACAACTTCTTTGTTTCACATTTAACTTGTTTTTATTATGATTACGTTGTTCGAAAAACAAATAAGAAAGCATTTCTTGTGCTCACTTTATGTCAAGACGCATGTAAGGGCCTTGTTGAATTTACTAACATTTTCGCCCGTGAGAAACGAATCTGAAAAAAAAGAATAATTAAATACAAAAAAAAAGAATTGCTAAAACAGATGTTCCGAAATCTCAACTATAGCTGGATTGCCTCCCGACTGAACTAAAGTACCTTCCGGCCCTGCCGGCTAACTAACTCCAAGCCTCTCCAGTTTTACTTGTAAGTGTGTATGTCTAATTCGAGTGAGGTGACATTTAGTGACACATTAAATAAGTCGGGTGTTATTTATTGTTAGCTAAGGATCCTACTTTATGCCTTTTGTTAGCGGTTGTTTTGTATTTATATTTGGGTAGTTAGAGCAACGATCGTGGGTTTCTCTGCCATGTTCTTTCCCCGCAGGAGCTCTAGGTGAGCCCGGCACTCTCATTTTATGTTAAATGGTTGTTAATGTTTTTTTGTTGTTCTTTCTACGTGTCACTTGTTCAATTTGAAGACTGTTGTACATAAATAATAAAGTTAGGTGTATTTACTCTGCTTTTGTTTTTATAACATTAAACCATACTTCCCCTCTCTAAAGTTAGTAGCCAGCGCCTTCCGGTCAATAAAAAAAATAGATACATACAACGTAATAATAATAAATAATAATATCTCTACTCCTCATTCTATTTACGATAATTAGCACATAAGTCGGAGACTTGTGCGGGAGAGGAGGCGGCATATTATTATTAGGCAGGCCGCATTTGCGCCCAGGAACGACTTATGTTGGTAGGCCTAACCACCATTCAGTGCATGAATGAGGGAAACCTGGAAAACCTCATTAATTAGGGGGGTGATCAAATGCCAACCGGTGTCAATCTCTTACATTGACCCAAGCCAACATTCTTCCACCCTACCATACCTGCACAGAGGGTGCCAATTCTCCGTACAAGCATAGCTAATCTACGGTCTACCGGCCGCGGGAATCGAACCCGGGCAGAAGGACAAAACCGTGCGGCTATCGACCGAATAACGACGTAAGGATTCCTTATGACGATCACATATTTCTGGCCACAACTACGTTTATATTATTTTTTCGATCGAACCTGGGGTTGTTATACTACAACATATCGATATAGGAATATACATATCGACTTTTTATTTTGAATGTAATTTCCGTTTGTTGCCTAACATTTGTTTTACTTTCAATATTTAGGGCGAGTGCAGCCTAGGGGCTTGGCGATATGAAAAATCAAGCAACGCTGATCGCGGTTGGTACTTGGATGGGTGACCATCCGGGGAAGGCTCGCGATGCTCGTCCATCTTCTAGTGGCCTATATGTCGGTTATTCACAGAAACTATAAAAATGTATAGGAAAGGAGGTGTCTCATCAATGTTAGGCAAGTGAAACCCTACGACAAAGTGGGGGTTCGGCAATATTTCAATGTTGGGGGTTGCTCGACTCCTAGCGCCGGTGTTTAACCATAGTAGCAGAATAGCCTGACGTAAAATAACCAAAAAGCAAAATATTCTTAAAAACTCTACCAAATTCCGAGTATTTATGTTTTTTATAAGTACAGTTATTATAAATTTCAGTCCTTTATTACAACTTCTATATTTCAAAGAAATCAATTTGGCTACATCGTACAAGCATTTACCTAGACACTCAACATCGATTGGTCATCCATTTTATATCTACTTTTGACGCATAACGTCCGTACCCACAAATCGTTATCCATTGGTTATACAGTCAACAGACAGAAAACTACAATACTGATAATCTATTATAAAGATGTATTAGTATACAACGCAAATCTTGTTTAATATCATTCGAAAACATTTTGGATCTAATAAACTAACAAAAATACATTGCTTAGATCTTAGTTTCACTTTGCGTTACAACATATTTTTATGGAAAGCACTATACATTATGTAGGTACTGACTCACACACATGCGCAATGTGCAATGATAATTGCAAATAGTGATGCGAATGGTTTATTATTGTTGACCGTATTTATGTTTTCTCATGAAAATTACTTGAGTTATAAGTGAAAGTGGAAAGCCAAGTAATTATAAAAAATGTAGAGGATTTTTGGCCGTCATTATAGTCTTGTGAAAGCTGAAGCAGATAGAGAATTATCTCTATTTAATATGTCGACAGCTGGCGATGCTAATGGTTGAATTAACTATTTACCTAAAGTTCAAGCGCCCACGTCAACATTGTCAAACAGTTGATGTTGATAAATACCAGCATATTTCACCTGCTAATATACCAAAGAAGAAAGGAACAAAGCATCTACATAGGTTATACTTTAAAGTACAAATAATTAGTAAAAATTAGTTATGTTGATATTAGGGTACAGTGTAAAAATAATACGTCTAACAGAGTTTAAAATACACTCAACAAAAAAATTAAGTGGCAGAAAAATTTCCAAATTTCTTTAGTGATTTTTGAAAGGCTGTAACTTCGTCAATAATGGTCGTATCCAGAAAAAAAGAAAAATATCTTGAAGCCTGAAGATTCTAGATTTAAAATGAGATGAAAATTATCGGCGCATTGTAAGACAAAAATTTTTTTTTTCTAAACTGCCCGTGAGCATCAGCTTCAATTTATTTTCTTTAATATTCTATACGATTATTTCTCATTGAGATATCGACTATTGAGTGAAAAGTAACCTTTTTTTTATTATCGATATCTCATGAATTAATGATCGTACAGCGAACGGAACGTGGGTTTTGGAAATTTGAATCAATCCTCTTCAAGAGTCTTTTGATATGTTTGAGAATTTGTTTTTATACTCAGTATTAATTAGAAAAAGTGCAAAAAAATTACTTTTTTTGCTGTTTTGGATAATCAAAAACTAATTTGCAAATATTGCGAAAAGTACCTATGTTTGTAGGTGGAACCGTTTTCCTTTCCCGAATCGTCAAAGATTTATAAACAATTAAAGGAGAAGGTTTATTCTCATCACTCATCAAATATCGAGAAAAAAATTAAAATTTTGGAAAAAAAATTTTCTAATTTTTTTGCGTATCTTTTTTTGCAATTTCACATTGATTATTTGAAATGTAGAAAGTTTGAAGTTTAAAAAAAAAGATTGAAATTTTAAAATATTCAGAAAATTATACTGATTTTCCATTCAGTTTTAATGCGATTTTTTTCTTCGCATGCCCTATTTCATCGAGTTAAAATGAATTGCATTAATTTAAGTTGATTCCTCCAAGTGAATCATCATACATTTTTTTACACGTATCGCTATACCATTTATTGATACTTTTTTCGAAAATTTTCAAGCCTTTTAGAATTTTTTTTTCAAAACTTCCAATTTTTGTCATTAAAAAAAATAATCTTAAATTTTTTATTTTCGACATTTAATAAGTGTGAAATTGTGAAAAATATAACGCAAACAAATTTTGAAAAATTAGATTTTTTTCAAAGTTTTTAATTTTATTTTTGCGATATTTGATTAGTAGGTATTTAAAGCGAAATTGTGAGAAAAATAACGCTAAGATTTTTTTTTCATCTTAATCATTGATGTTTAAGGAGCAATAAACATGCTCTTTTAATTGTTTATAAAACGGTTTAGGAAGAAAGATGATGAGACTGATCGATTTAAAATTTTACAGGCATTTTGGGCATGTATTGAGCTAAAAAAAACCTATAAACATTGGTATTTTTCGCCATATTTGCAAAGTAATCGTTGATTTTCCAAAACAGTAGAAAACGTCATTTTTGCACTTTTTCAAATTAATATCTACTGAGTACCTACAATTTTTTTGTTTGTTTCTCAAACATATTAAAAGGCCCTTGAAGAAGATTGATTCGTGTTTCCAAAACCCACCATCCGTTCGCTGTACGATCACTAGCTCATGAAATATCGATTATCAAAAAAAAGGTGACTTTCCACTCAATAGCCGACATCTCAATGAGAAAAAATCATACAGAAAATTTAAAAAAATCAAATTGAAGCTGAAGAATCATGTTAAATGCCACCTGAGTATTTTCAAAGACGCCGCAGTAAAACGAATAAACAGGTGCAAAAAACAATCAAACCATCAAGGTTTTAGGTACTGAAATCTACGAAAATACTAACTTTTTTATATATAACTCCACATGTAAATATTCTTATAACATTTACTTGCTTAGTCCTACATATAAAATTGTTTACTTTTATTTATAAGTACGTAAAAATATTTCTTAAAATGCGGGGTTAGGATAAGCGCATGTTTTACAAACGCTTTTTTTAGTTATTATTTTATTTGGGTAAATTTAAATGGTAACAATGAATAAACAAAACATCAAGGATTTTATTTTTCTGCTTACTTTTGTTCTACACGTTTTACTTTTCAAGATTTCAGTACCTAAAGATGCCAGAAATGTCACCATTTGTCGGCTAGGGAGATGGCCACCTTAAGGTAACGTGTAGAACAAAAGTAAGCACAAAAATAAAATCCTTGATGTTTTGTTTATTCATTGTTACCATTTAAATTTACTCAAATAAAATAATAAGTAAAAAAGCGTTTGTAAAACATGCCTTTGCTGTTATTCTAACCTCACATTTTAAGAATTATTTTCACGTACTTATAAATAAAAGTAAACAATTTTATATTTTATTTTTAGACTAAGCAAGTAAATGTTATAAGAATATTTACATGTGGAATTATATATAAAGAAGTTAGTATTTTCGTAGGTTTCGGTACCTAAAACCTTGATGATTTGATCGTTTTTTGCACCTGTTTATTCGTTTTACTGCGGCGTCTTTGAAAATACTTAAGTGGCATGACATAATATTCCTATTATTTGATAAGTTTTAGATTATTCAGTTATTAAATGTTTGAAATTATTTGTCTTTGCGGAAAACACTATTTAAAGAATATGGGGCCCTTAAGAAAGAAACAAATTTTTTGAGCAAATGGGCAGTCTTGCCTTGCATTATGTTTTTTGATTGCACCGAGGTGATGCTCAAAAAAAATTTTCATCTCAAGATTTTCAAATTAGAATCTTGAAGCTTCAAGATGCTTTTCTTTTTTCTCGGTACGAAGTTTGGAGTTTATATAAATACCGATAGTATAGTATAGACCAGGAAAATTAGCGAAAAAAAAGAGACACTCGAAAAAATTCCTATCTGAGATATTATTATAAAATTGTTTAAAGGAACATAATACAAGGCATCTCTCATCTCGTGAGTCAACAAAATTTAATAGCTAACTTTTCTATTTAAACAAATAAGTGTAAGTAATATTGAATAAGTTTACTTTGGCTTAATATGTAAAAAAATAACTTTTTAAATGAACGATACTTTCATTTATTTATTTCATAATAGTAAAATAATTCCGAAATTGAAATTTTAATTAATATTTCGTTTAACAATCATTTTTGTGACATTTTTGTAAATTAAAAAAAATTAAGTATAAAAGATGCATTTTTTCTGGGGTTCAGGGCTATTCTACGAATTCGTAAATATGTCCATTGTTAGTTTTTCGTTGAGCTACTCCAGTTAAAAAAAAAGAAGTTTCTACGATGAATAGAAGCCGAGATATTGCAAAATTTTATAGCGCGCATTTTGAACTTTGGATTTCTCTTTTCTCACGCGCACGACTCGCTTGGATGAGCTTTCCCCATCACCACGCCCCGGACAGTTTACTTAGCATGTACCTTCTCTTAAAGGGCTTGTGAGTCGTTAATGTTCCACATTTTTCAATGCAATTCACGGGAAATAGTAGTTTACGTCGTAAACTTTATTTTGCGAAAAATTCAAGTCAATTCTACAATTGCGCTACGATTTAAAAAAAAATTCTTATCTTGGCTCCTGTTGGTCGTAGTGTTTTTTTTTTAATTTGTATTTTTTTGCCAGCTATCCATTGAATCTATTTTCGGTGAGGTAGTATAAATAGCAACAATTTTATTCAAATTGTTTATAAGCCAAAAATGCACGGTTTTTTAATACACAGTTTGAGAATGTTAATGTCAAAAAGGTGATATTTTTTAATAGGTCGCTTAATTACGTCATTAAGATTACAGTGACGCTTTCAGAATCATGTTTGGTTGAAAATTAACGCCTGTACAGAGGCTTAAAGTTCATAACTTTTGGAGCATCCGTTATAAACAAATTGAATTGTGCTAAAACTATTGCACCTACAGCTAGCTCCCTCTGTTGGCACACTTTTGAAGTATGACAAAACCCTCAACTTGTCATAGGTTTTATAAAATTTTAACAATAAATGCGATAGTTATAAACAAATTAAGACATGGACACTTTTCTTGTTTGTTTGCAATAACTTTTTTATTTATTAACCGATTTTAATTTAACAATTCTCATTTTGTAGATAATTTTACTTCCTACAAGCTGTCTGAGAGTCACTTTTCGCTAAAATTGATGCTTTTCCCTGCAAAGTGAAAAAACTGTTTTCCTCACTTATTTGTTTAAATAGAAAAGTTAGCTAATAAAAGTTTTTGACCCACGAGACGAGAGATGTCTTGTATTATGTTCCTTTATACAATTTTACAATAATATCGCGGATAGGAAATTTTTTAAGTAAAAATTTTATTTGCCTGGTGTATATATTCAAATTCCTGAACCATACTAGGGGGGTGGTTACTGATTTCAATTATCACAGGTTGACAAAGTATGTGTTACATCATGGTGATTGATTGTTGATTTAATTCAATGAAACAGTGTTCTGGAGTTATTTGTAACACCTCTACTATTATTTTTTTGTTAAAATGAAATGATATTACACTTTAAATGTATATATAGATATTACAGTACTGACAAGTTTGAAATTGCTAGAAGCTGTAAAAACTTTAATGAATTACACGTGCGGTACTTTCTATAGCCATCCAACTTCTACTCTAAGCTCGCGAAGTAAGTCCAGCTCTCAGGATATGATCAAATTAACCCAGACAATAATCCATTTATTCCATTACCTGGTACCCTACGAAGCAAAAATTCGTGGCGATCTATTTAAAAATTAATCCTTCATCCTTGTTCTCCTTTTATTGCAGGTCGCCTTTGTGCTAAGCAGATATCCGCCTCCCGGGTTTATATTCCGGCTCCGCGGACCAGCCAATCAATGGGATTCTGCGCCATGCCGGTTCTAGGAGCGCACCTGTGTCCTTTCATTTTGGGGTTGATCCGTGCACGGTATGAGCACACGGCTCGTGTAACCCGAACCTGAATTTATATGAACTCTTATAAGGAAATTACATTCCCCCGGTGAATATTTGATGCGAGCTAGACAATTGAAGGGGTACGAGGAATGGTATAAATCGCAAAATTGAATTTAGTATGGTTGCTCTTAGAAGTCAAATATGTTCAAAATAAATTGATATCTATACGGGATGTACACAAACTTTAAGGGAGCATTCCTTAAGTAAAGGCAAGCAAGAAAGTTGTAAGGGTGGATTCTTCTATAGCTTCAGTCATATCATGGCTTCCGATGGGGTCATTTATACTTTTTGTCACTTTTCTGTAAAAAAGTCACTTTAAGGTAACTTTTTTCAGGATACAGAAGGATTTGTACCAGGTACATCTATCCTAGAATATCCCAAAATCATTTTTATACCGAGTGGGTATGATGATGCATGTATTGGTATCTCAGAAATTATGTACTGTCCGTACAATATTTGTTGAAATGCAATTCCAAGAACAGAATAGGCCAATAAAGTTCCGTTATCGGAACTACTGTAACAATTTACCAAATTATTTTGAAAATATTCAAATATATACGGTGCTTTCCAAAATAAACAGAACTTGCATTATCTAAAAGCATGTCGAATGAGTGTTTTAGGTCGTCGCACAGTGTTCCGAATTTCGAAATTTCAAAGTCGTTGGTTTGCATGAATACTACATACATACTACAGAAGAACACACTGCGTAGTTCTTTAAAGGGGCAGAGAGCTGGCCCATGTGTATAGACCACAGCAACTATCGGAAGTATGCTGCGACACATTAGCATATTTCACTTGCCACTGACCCCTCGAAAAGCAATGAATTGAACATACGTGCAAATTTTTACTATAGTACGAATCGTTGTGTGCAATGTGTGCAATACTCCCTACTGTGTTCCTGGAGGTAAGTAAAATAGTTGTGATCCCAAGAGATCCTGCACTATTAAAAGTAGCAAAATGCGTACAGGAGTGTCAAGTTCATATATCAAAAGAAATTTTTCCGAATTCGGGTCATTTTTTGTGCCTCCATGTACAGCTGGTTTACTATTGTAAGAGGCCTTAGTTAAACAATAGCTAATGTTTTAGTGTCTCTTCGCGTTTCAGACAAGCGTTTCTAATTTGAATTGTTTTTTTTTTATGAACATTTACCTTTTTCGTGTGCCGTTTATCATATTTTTACAAGCTTTTATTTAACTTGCCTTGCTAGTATGGGTCTAATCTTGCAACTGAATTTTAAAACAGTTATCCCCAACTGATTGAGCTGAAATTTTGCATACACATTTAGTTTGGATGACAATACATGGTTAGCTAAGTGACGTCATTCTAAATCCAATATGGCGGACTCCTAAAGATGGCGGACCAGTTATTTTTTGCACCCCCATGATATGGGTATCAAATAAAAGGGTTTGCTGAGAAGAATACGAAAATAAAATGACGTCACTAAAAACTTGTTTTTAAATAAAAATGTTTATACATCAACTTATTATCTATGATCTTTCAATTCATAATTTATCGTTTTCGACAGGATTTTGATGAAATCTGCGATGATCACGGATTTCGGTTGGTCGACATGTTGCTCAAATGTGTTTTTACTTCTTTTACAGTACAGTAGAGTAAATCATAAATAAACTAGAAGATAATACATATAAGATAATTATAAACACATTGGTACAAAAAAGAAACACGCTTCCGTAACTGCAAAACACAGTATGTCTTTCTACCTCGGATGTCAAATGCGGTTAATTCCAAAAAAGTCACGCAGGGGTCTTCTTGGAATTCTTCTTAACAAAACTGTTTAATTGAGAATTTAAATCATTTTGTTGTTAACTCAATGACGTTCGCAGACCGGCTCCAGATGTTTAGGTTTTCGAGTTATTTTGAAAAAGAGGAGAGTTCTTTTAATCTTAACAATTTTTTAAAATCTATAAATGAAAATTGTTTTTTCTAAAAAATGGAGCATTTATGGATATGAAACAAGTGCGTAAATTCTAAATACTAAATTTTTAAGTCAGTAACGTATCATTTATTTCGAAAAAGGTTCGCCGTAGTAACATTTGCATGCCTCTGGATTCTCCAATCAACTGAAGTTGTACCTGATGATAGTGATGCCATATTAACAATCAAGTAAAATTAGAATACAATTCACATATAAATTTAATTTTTTTAACTCAATATCCCGTATCTTGAAATTACTCAATAATATTATATGATCGATGTCATGCGGATCAAATAAATTGAGAACCGTATTAGAAATTGTGAGAAAAGAATATTGAAAGCATCTGGGGACATGGTCATTATAAGCGAACCGTTCTCATTCGGTCGTTCCGCATTGATAATACTCTACTAGTATTAATCGTATTTGCAGTATTGTAATATAAGGCAGAATTTCATAATTTAAAATAAAAAATGCAATTGCCAGGATCATAAGCGTGTTTTAAGCTACCTATATAATACGGGGTCTGTTCGGAAAATAACCGAATTTTATTGTTTTAAACTATTATTAATTTTATACATTATTATCCTAGTGGTGTATCCGTTTTGCGAAGGATAGCGTCATTTGAAATGGCCTTTAAAGTCTGTGGCGAATTTGCCTTGATGTCATCAATAGTCTTAAAATGGCGTACTTTCAGCACTGACTTTAATTTCGGAAATAAGAGAAAATCACAAGGAGCCAGCTCTGGCGAGTAAGGAGGGTGAGGGAGAACAGTAATCTGATTTTAGGCACACAACTGACGAATAGACAAAGCTGAATGTGCAGGCGAATTTTCACATAACCGTTGTAAAATACCTTAATTACACGGTTTACTGTTTTACCTTAAGGCAAGAATTCAAAATGCACAATTTCATTAAAATCGAAAAAAACAGTGAGCATCACTTTGATGTTGGACCAAAAGTAACGTGTTTTTTTGGAGCGTGGAGTTCTTTTGTCAGTCCATTGTGATGATTGAACTTTTTCTCAATGTCGTAGCCGTAAACCCAGTTTTTGTCTCCCGTTATGATCCTTCGAATGCACGTTTCATCGTCATTGGATTGTTCAAGTAGTTGGCCGACAAATGTCCACATAATTTCTTTCTATTGTTCTGTCATCAAACAAGGACAAATTTTGCTGCAACTCTATGCATGTTCAATTTTTTAGTCAAAATTTCATGGCATCACCCAATTGAGATCTTATACATCTTCTACAACTTTTGGCAGTCAGTTAGCGATTTGCATGCACCAGATCTTTGATTATCTGAACGTGGGAGTCATCAGTTAATGTCAAAGGTCTTCCTTGTCGAGGATCATCTTCAATTGACTGACGAGCACTTTTAAACCTTGAAAACCTTTCGTAACATTACGTACGACCCAAAGCATCATCTACAAAAGCTGTTTCAAAAGTTGAAACGTTTTCGTGAAAGTTTTCCCCTGTTTCAATCAAAATTTGCATCGTCGTTCCAGGAGGTTCCACTTTTCAAAAATCGTCCCTAACACTTAAACACGTTCTATTCAAATAACATTATCACAAAAACTAAATGAGATATCAACAATCCAAAAACATGTAATTACAAATGAGGTTATGCGTAATGCAATGCTGCCAACCGAATATCATTAAAAATCTCCATTAGCGCGTAATTCAAAAAGTTCGGTTATTTTCTGAACAGACTGAAATAATGTAATATATTATTCTCTTAATGAAATAGGTGTAACTTTCATACTGACTACCGTTATGGATTTATTAACGATATATCCCAGTGGCATTTTTCAATATTACAAAGATTAGGTTACTTTGCTTGAGGTCACTCTAAAATTTTTCAAAAAATTTAACGCCCTATATACAGGGTGTTCCTAAATATCATGTACATAAGGGAAGGAGTAATTCTTTGGCTTATTTCATGACTATATAAATATAGGCCCGCAAACACTTCGTTATCGATCTACAGGGTGTTGAAATTTTAAGATTTTTTTAGTTTTTGCGCTATAGCTCCCACAGTTTTTGAGATATTTAGCTAAAATTTGGAATATAGGTTACGCTGTAGGGTTTACATTATTGGACATGCCAAATGGTCGTGATATTTTTTCGGGGTTCATGCCCCCTTTTCTTCCCCTGAACTTTTGTGCGGTGCACCACTGGTAGATTCTAAAATCAAAATTGTATTTTATGTTGTGTTGAGAAACTTTTTTGCTTCTTATGATTTTTTAGTATCTGCGACCGTTATCGAGAAAAATAAATAAAAAACGACTTTATGTAATTCGTTAAATAAAATTTAAATTCTTAAAATAGTCCAGTAGGCTCTGGCTTTATTTAGATAATCTCTTGTTTCTATTAATTTTGACAGTTTATTCGCCACTACCTGTTAAAAATTAAAGCTGGGATGATCCATTTCAAAATTCGTAAAATTTGGCATTGTTATGAGATTATAATGAGTATTTAAAACACTTTTTCTCCTTACAGTTTGAAACATAAACCTTTAATTTTTAAACACATGCAGATCCAAGTTACTATTTCAAATGCGAACTGTCAAAATTAATAGAAACAAGAAATTATCAAGAAAATAAAGCCAGAGCCTACTGGACCATTTTAGAAATTTAAATATCATGTAACGAATTACATAAAATCGTTTTTTATTTATTTCTTTTTCTTTTACGAAAAAATCATAAGAGGCAAAAAAGTTTCTCAACAAAATATAAAATTCAATTTTTTACAGCGTAACCTATATTCCAAATTTCAGCTAAATATCTCAAAAACTGTGGGGACTATAGAGAAAAAAATTAAAAAATCTTAAAATTTCCAACACCCTGTAGATCGGTAACGAAGCGTTTGCGGGCCTATAGTTATATGAACTTATGTACATGATATTTAGGAACACCCTGTATAATCATGAAGGCATTAATATACACACAATATACGTTACAAAAGGGCTTGGAAAAGCTATTATCTTTTCAAATAAAAAAAAAAAAAATTGAAAATAAAATCGCTTTTCATGCACTGCCATTTAGTTCTCTTAAACGGCGCGATATAGAAGATACCCATCAAAATAAAAAATGACTTACTGCAATTTTCTGATAGCACAAGGAAATAAGTATCAGGGGCATCAACCTTGTTATTCGAATTCGATTTCATGTTAAGGGACTTATTCAGCAGCCAATTTATCACACCGTCCCGAATGTATCGAATAAATATTTAAGATACTTATGGAACAAAAATTTTATTATAGCTGAAAGAATGTAAGTAATATATATTATGAAGTGATATTTAGTTAGAAAATTTTTAAAAGCATGTAAACATACTAATGCAACCTACTATTTATTGTCCCTATAAAAGATTTTTCTGAAAAAAATTTTTTTCTTACAGAAGTCAAACTTTTAGAAATAAAGTACTACTATTTTCGATTTTACGCCGTATTTGAACAACTTATTTGAACATTAAATACAATGCGACAGAGGGTGTTTTTGAGTGTGGTTTTAATTTTATGAGTTTATAACTTATTTAAAAAAAATCGCAAAAAATCGCTCTAACAAAATTAAAATAGTTGAGATTAACATTTAACATTTGACTACCGTCCGGAAATAAATCAGCACAGTTTAACGATCATCGTTCTTTAATACATATTTTAATAAATCGGTTTTGTTCTAAATTTTGATTTTTAATGGGTGTCTGTCGTGCTTGGATTGCTCTGTAGAGTAGTCCAGGGTTCAGTGAGTTACAAATATATAGAATAAGCTATATTTTATTCAACTCTACAATTAACCTTCTAGTATAAAATCAAATTAAATAATTATTACTAAAAAATTACTAAAAGTGTAAGACTTAGGCTATGTTACCCAAAAGGAACGTCTGGATTCATTACGCGAGACATTTACCACCGCTCAATACAGACTGTGACATCGGGAAACCGTTACCAATGACAGATCTGGAGGCGACTAGGTAAGGAATATCTCTTGAGTGGAGGTCATATTTATAGAGACTTTCTTTGACCGTTAGAAACACGTATCGATAGTTTACTTTTTCAAATTCCGACGTGAAAACTTATTTCTTTTAACCCTATCTAGTACACGTATCCTGCCGCTTGACAAACTAATGTAACCTCAAATAACGACGCAGCGCCTGCACAATTGGGAACTGGTTTCTGCATTGTTGTTAAATCTCATTTTGAAAGAAAAGGTTATTAAAAAGCAAAATTCCACACCACTCGCCGCGAGTTGCGAGTTACGTTTGTCTTTTACTGAGTTCGCCACACAAACAGTACTTAACAAGTAACCTAGCAAGAAACTGAAGCAGTAATCAATAATGATAAATGAAATACACAAAAATAAATAGTCTGTTTACTCACTTGATTTTTATAACACTTCTCTGAATTTGTTGCCGTCTAATATTGGCGTATTGGCGTTCAAAGTTCACATAATATCTTAAATGTGTAACCTGCCACTTTTGAATATGTGACCTCAGGATACAGAGTTGCTTTGGAATTTAATTTAACAAATTGTTTTCTGTTTAAATATAACTTCTAACGGTCGACACTGGACAAGAAATAAAATAACTAACCATACCTTGCGGGTCTCTCGGTTCTTACGGACACTTAATACACCACCTTCGTCGTCGTTTCCCTCTAAATAATGATCACTAATTAGACAACAGGCCTGTCTACAGCATAGTAGCTGCATCACCAAAACCATTGATGGCTTCCAGTGATGAAAAACATTAAAATTGACGGTACTGTCTCTAAATGCGGAGCAACAACTGTTCTCCCTCACTTCATCACCATTGACCTGCACTATCTCCCCCCACGTGCATTGTATCTTGTTACAAATACATGAATATTATAGTGGCGGTATAATTAAAGTGCATTTTAGAAAACGAATTATAACTATTTATTTGATTAAATAAAGGATTCGTACTATTACCCCTAAAAAACTGACCCTCACTTAAATTTACACCCTGTACATCTGCGCAACCTAGTGGGGTCCCATGCAAATAATGAGAGAAATATACGAAACTACACGAGTTGGTTACAATGTGTGTTGATAAGCGATGAGGATTATACGGAATGAAGTACACAACTTTTATGATAACATATGTTCCATGGAAAATCCCTATGAAATCCGAAGAACGAATTTCCAAAGCAGGTTTTCAGTTAACTTATAGACATTGTTAATGGTCTCCTAATGATTCTCCTACAGAGGTTAGCGAATAGCCACTATATAAATTTTTAACAAAATGATTTATCTATGATTTTTCCCGGTGGATAGAACGAATAATAATACACTTATTTTTTTATGCTCTCCATCGTCAGAATCTTGCTAACCAGTGAACACCTATAAAATATTTGATATCAAAATAGGAGGTCAGACTGTTGAAAATTTACATGGAAGAATTGAACTCGCATGAGAAAACAATTGTCCAACAAAGGGTAGGTACTATCATATTGTACCGAATCCTAAGTACATCGAAAACGATTGTGTGTTCAGGAAAACAGGAACAACACTTATTACTAAAGTGAAGATTTAACTGCATACTTGTAGCCTACTAAGAATTAGGTCATTCCCATAAAATTTTTTGAACGCACGATTCGAAAGAATCTTTTTTATGTATGGTAGCCACACTGTATATTGCTTATGCTGTTTAAAACCTACTTTTGAAATACCTTGTGTCAAATAATTCAGTAAAATTGTGCATATTTTATTTTATTGACAAGATTCAATACACCTCCATATACAGTCCGTACGATATTTGATGATATGGAATTCCAAGAAGACCCATGCATCACTTTCTTGGAATTAACCGCATTCGACACGCGAGGCAGAAAAACAGTGTCGAAAAATTTCAAGGTGCATCCCTACCACGGTAGTTCCGATAACAGAACTTTATTGGCTTTTCTTGGAATTCTATGGCGACAAATACCGTACGGACAATATTTTTACAATAACTTTATATCTAGTTATTTTTAGTTAATTTAAAGACAATTACACTTTTTCCTTTGTCCTTCTTTTATATGACATTGTATGTCATAGCAAGTTTAATTTTAAACAAACGATGTCATGATAAAAATGAATTCCAATTATAGATAATATCTTTACATGAAAGAACAGCTATTTTATTTCTATATTTCGGGAACTCAATGCAAATTAATTTGCAGCCATAAATAATTTTAAAGAATCTTCAAGCTAACTAGTTTAAAAAGTCCTTATAGAATATCAGAATATGATTTACATAGATTTTAATCTTTTGATTGCACAATATAATCTTCATAAATGATATAATATTTCGTTAACTAATTAAATTTTGCTCATTTGAATTTAATTCCGCTTTATAATAAGAATGTGTTGCTTTATGGTTGAACAATTTTGGGACTGGTTGCAACTTCGACGTTTTAGACTTCTTGGAGTTTCGAGAGAGAAGTTTCCTCAACCATTAAAAATCGTTTAAATCAATACGACGCAAATATTGTGCAAACAAATTTTCATCATAAACGTCAGATAAATATGCAGTTTAAATATCAATACACATTTTTTTCAAAAAAAATTGCTCCGTTTCTTTCAAGTATTATGGATATCAAAACAATCGCAGTAGCCGTTGAATTCATAATAGAGTGCTAAAAATAATGTGCGTGCGGTTTTGTGCCCACTTTAACATGCGTACACTGTATATCTCACTGGTATAGTAATAACAATTTATATGCAAATTTTGAATAATTATTATACCGACGAAAGTGTACACGTAATTTCTGGTATTAATTATTCGTCTACCTCGTTTTATTACACCAAAATAGACCTGGGGGTTCGGTGTTCGGTATTTATTACTTGCCTTAGTTATAATATAATTGTCAGGCATAATGGATGGATATAAAGTTTTCGACAGGTATAACGTGAAAGGGTTGGTTCCTTTCTTTATAAATTGTGGCTGGCGGGATGTTTGTTATTTATAATGACGATGAGGTAGATGTTGTATATAATCACCACTTTCACACCCCATGATATAGCAGTTTTTGACTAAACTGACATTGATTGTCTGAAAGAGTCAATACTTATTTAGGAATGTACCCTCATTTCGTTGGCAAGGGTAAAGTTTACTTAATTTGATTAATTAACCATTTAATCAGTATATTAATTAATATATTGGCTAAGTAGATAAAGAGATACACAAAATCTAAACATTTGAAGTTAATAATAATCAAATTAAAGTGTAACTTTAAGTGGGTAGCTTTAAAAAATATATATTAGTTTAATTTTTATCAAATGCTTGTTTAGTAAAAGAAGCTGTATCAAATTATTACATGTTGTAACAATAATCTTATATTACTAATATGCCTCCTATGATTATTTTTAAAAACATATTAAGGGGGTATCTGATCTAGAATTTTGAAAAAATATATTTTTTTATTTTTGTATATTCTGAAGTTTAGACTTTTGAGATTATATCTTAGAGAGAAAATTTTAAAATTTCAATAATTTACCCAAAACACTTGGAAAATCGTATTCTTTTGAAAACCTGAAAGTTTTGCTCAAAACTTTAAACGCAACTTCCTCAAAACTACTTTTTTCCACATGGTTGACATGATATTTCAAGTTCCATTTAACTGACCGAATTTTGTACCAACCTTTAATGTACTGTATAACTTTATATCGCCCATCGCATTTTTGTATGAAAATTTTTTTTACTATTTTAAAATATTAAAAATAATTAAAAACAATGTCCAAAAATACCTTTTTCAGACAGCCGCCGTTTTCTCTTAGGTAGGAGCGGCTATAACGAGATTCTTACTAAATAAGAATATTTTTTTAAATTTTGTTTCAGAAGCCAAAAGGATTGCAATCGTGTCAACCAGCACACCCCGTTTTTTTACCCCCAATTTTACCACCAACTTTACCACCTTATAACTTATTTAATTTTCATTTTTTTAAATTTTTTTAATATTTTCAAAATATTAATAAATACGTAAAAAATTGAATGGTAAAATATTTCTCACTAGTGAGTCGACCTCCAGCTCGCGCAATTCTGGGGAGTTTACAAAAAAACAAAAAACGCTATCAGCTGACTTGGGGATTATGCCTCAGCCTTTCACGTAAAGTAATCAAAAATATGCGCTATGTGAACTGATACCACAAAAACTGAAATAGTAAAGTACACGGAAAAATTTGTCTGAATTTTTTTAATTTTTTTGGTGTTTAAGTGCTCAGCTGACGAGTTGAAGGCGCTTTACATCTTTCACTTCATCATCTGATCGCTTTTTCCTCACTAAGTATAAACCCGAGTATTTTTTTCATTTAACTTATTGATTTATATGAGATATCCATTATTTTTCATTTTTTAAGTTTTTGGTTATTTATTTAAAAAAACGTTATGAATGAAAAAATGTACTAGTAATTGCACAGGGTGTCCGGAAAGGACATGTGAAAAATGAAGGGATATACGGGGGAAGTCAAAATAGATGTAGTATTTCATAAAAAAAAAGTCCTACCGGGCTTCGTTGTGAAGTTATTCGCCTTCAAAGAAAGAAGTTGAGAAGCAATTATAACTTCTAAGTCGTTACCATGACAATAATGCAATTTGGGTAATTAAAGTAACTCATGGTAATGTTCATTTCGAAGTATAAATTGATAATCAATATGTCTGGATTATACAGGAGCAGACGAAATTATCAATTTAAATTTATACATGTTTGACAGATTTGCCAAATTCGACATTTTTCTTTCATAATTCGATTCCTCTCTCACTTTGCTTTAAAAAAAGGTATACCGTATATCAGTCGATATCTTGTACCGTTTTTGAAAAAATCGAATTTTATTAACAACATACATTTATTTTATCAACAATGTGATACTAACATTTTAAATAAGATGTTCAATATATGCACCTTGAACTTCAATCTATTTTCTGAAATTGCTCAATCACCTCTGCTGTACTCGAAATAACATGTGGTGATCATTTTTATTGATGTCGGCGTATGTAATTGTGCGATTTAATAATTCTTCCCTACTATTTATACGAGCTTGATATACAAGACTTTTAAGATGACCCCAAAGAAAAAAATCGAGAGAATTAAGATCGGGAGACCGAGGCGGCCACGGAAAAGGACTATCTCGACAGATCCATCGATCGGGAAGTGTGGTATTTAAATAAGCCCTTCCTGCCCTGCAAAAATGGGTTGGTGCACCATCGGGCATAAGCCACATGTTATTTCAAATATTTAAAGGGACGTCTTCCAATAACGGGTTAAGATATTCTTGCAGTAAATATTTAGTATTTATCCTTATTTAAAGTGTCATCAATGATATGTGGTCCCACTAAGTAGTTTCCAATTATTCTCATCGATACATTAATGATAAATTTTTGTTGGTGCTTTGTCTGAATCATGGCATGGGGGGTTTCGTCACTTCAAATATGCAAATTCAATTTGGAAAGAGGTTGGCATAAATCCAAACAGCTTCAGATGCTTTACATTCTGCAAGTTCATACATTAGAAGAATATGGTCTGCAAATTCTTCATTGTTAAAATTGTCCATGATATTGAATCAACAAATGGTGTTAAAATGATTTATGACAAAAGTCTAACTGCTAGTTTTACATACTTGACAGCCATCTGAATTTGCAAAGAAATAAAGATTTTTATAAAAATGTTAATATAGCATTTTTGATATACAGTACATAATTGTATGTTGTTAATAAAATCGGATTTTATCAAAAACGGTACAAGATATCGATTGATATACGGGATACCATTTTTTAAGCAAAATGAGAGATTGAAAGAAAAATGCCAAATTTGTCAACGCTCTCAAAAGTATATAAATTTAAATGGATAATTTCGTCTGCTCCTGTATAATTCAGGTATATTGAAAATCAGTTTAAACTTGGAAATGAACATTACCATGAGTTACTTTAATTGTTCGAATTTCATTGTTCTCAAGGTAACGACTTAGAAGTTATAATTGGAATTTGTTTTTCAAACTTCTTTCTTTGAAGGCGAATAACTCCACAACGAAGCCCGACAGGAAAACATTTTTTATGAAGTTCTACATCTATTCTGACCTCCCCTGTATATCCCTTCATTTTTGACATGACCTTTCCGGACACCCTGTATATATACAATGACATAAATCTTATAGCCATTGTTCACTTTATTTCATGTACCTACTATGATTCTGGCAGCTCTAGGAATAAATGAACTAACTAAAATAAAACAATTGTGCTGAAATTTATCTATTATCTCTAATTAAACAAAAGTTCTTTAAATTTCTAATAGCTGTTAACTTGATGAATGAATTCATGAAGTTATTTGACAGCAGATTTGGTGTATTACACTTGTCCAATTTCTTGATGAAACGACTTCATGAATTAATTGACCGATAAATTGTCAATGTAAAACAGCCATAAAAAAATTAAATTCTCTTTGTTTTATGTATGCGATTCACTATATGTCTCCTGTTTTCAAATTTCCTGCAAATATACAATTTTTCTTAAAATCTCTTCAATTTTCGAATACATTACTTCAACAATTTACACAACCTCCGATGTTTCCATTATGACAGACATGAAAAAAATACATTATCTCAAATTCAATTTTTCACCACCTGACAAAATAAATGCAGGTCTATTTACGCAGAACTTGCCATTAATGGGTTTTATCAATCTTTTCAGACACCTTTTTGTCCGGGAAAATCTCTGTCCTATAAAAAACAAATGGGTAATATTTTTACTTGCAGTCTAAAGGGTTATTATTAATGTACATCATACTCTTCTGCTTTAGAAGCTATAAAAGAAAAAACTAAATCAATCAATGTCAATTTTTATAAGTTTAAAAACAAATACATATATGCCAATATGATTGCAATAATATTTTATTGATAAAAAATTTCAGTATTTTATCAAGAATTAAATATAAGTTATTTAGTGATGTCAGAACTGAGCCGCGGGACATAGACGTACGCATTATTTATTAAACGGATAGGAATAAATTACGCAACATCCGCACGGTAAGAAATCAACAGTATACTAACGTGACGTGAAAAGCATTCTGAGGAAGCGGCTCACGCATGTCTCGGTTGACCCGCTTGGCACGCCATTGAATTGCGGCTCTCTCTGACAGCCTTAGTTATGATACTAAATAGATAATTTTCTGTTCAACTTACACAGAAATATAAAATATTAATGTTAAATTTTATATTATCTTAACTATTATAGAACAATGTTATGACAAAGTAGGCGAATCTTCAAAATTTAAAAAAATAAGATACTCTTTTTCGTTTTAATGACGACATTTTAAAATATTGGTTAACAGATCAAAATAGTACTTAATATTTTTTTAAATTAATTATAACAATTTTCTTGAATGTTTAAGTTCATACTATAAGTTTTTAGTTAAAATGTATCCCCATGTCTGCAACTGGTTGATTTATCGTCGTTGATCGTAAAAAACCTCCTTTGTGTAAAACACTATTTTTTACAAGAGGGAGAAAAAACAGCTTTTTCCTGTTGCTATTGGTTTAAAATTGTAAAGATAACTAAAATAATAACAAAAAGCTCCTGGTGAATAAAAATTATGGTATTGCAACTAATCGTTAATATGAAATTATAAAAAAAATATGACATTTTATTACATAAGAGATTTCAATTGTCCCAAATTAGCGCATAGGAGTAATTGTTAAAAGTTGTGTAAACATATAGAAGCATTTTTTGGGATATTGATTTAAATACAACATCATACTAGCCAATGAAAAACATCTTATGTGGTTTATAATATTCGTTTAAAATCTCCTATGTGGACTTATCAAGTTGAAATAGTACAGAGGTCGTGAAGCTAAAGTTTCTTCTATAGTTATGTATATTTACATAGCAGCTATTCCGAGATGAATTTAATTCTTTTACACATAGGAGATTTATAAAAACGCGATTTTATGGAAAGAATGATTATAATTAGTGATTATGAGGAATTATTAAGTAATAATATAGTAATGAAAACCAACCAATTGCATCTACAAACTAAAAACCGACCTAAACGCCACAGAGAAGGTTTTTCACGCTCAACAACGATATGTAACTGATTAACATCAAATATCTTCAGGGATATTTGAATAATATGAGATATTTGATTAATATGAGAAGAACACACGAAGAAACACCATGTGACTTTTATTTTTCTTATAGACACCATAATGGATTTACACTTTTGTTAATTCAGCGCGATTTTCTGATTACGATAATGGTTACGATAATCATATCGTCCCTCTTATCACGTAGGGGTGTATAATCTAAGAAATGGATATACACATACGCCTCTACGTGATAATAGGGATGATATGTATGACATGGTTTACTTTATTTGTTTTCGTCAGAATATCAAATTATCCATTTTTTAAGTATTTAAAAAAAATCATCCAGCTATGACTGTCAAAGTTTAGATAACTAAAAATTCTATTGGTACTACTTACTTTGCCATTTGAAATCAGTTCCTAATCATACTCCACGTTCTCATACTGCATTAATTAACTGTTTTTGACTTTAATAGGTCAAAATAAGAACTTGGACATTATAAAAGTATAATTTTTCACCCCCTAGATGAAAATGACAAATGTACTAAAACATTATAGTAGGACCGTATTCGATGCAAAGTAATAAATCATTGCCTGTCAAGGGATCCAGTGCCATACGCTTTTAATGGTTTTAGAAATTGAATAATTTCTTTATACATTATGAAGGGACGAAGGGATCAGTTCACGTCTGGCACCCTTGTTCCTTCAAAAATTTCTTTATTCTGATAAACTATTTATTTTAAATGTAATTTATTATAAATCCAATTTGTTTTTTAAATTCCACATATGTACTATATTTTACCTCTGTACGTGCCACTGTTGATTACTTGTTTTTTGGAGGCGCTCTCTGACATACGAACAAGCTCGCCAGGTTAGCATTTGACGTATAACCAATCACTTCGTACACTCGATGCACCTGGGCGACTACAGCTACTACCAGAACACAGTGCGTAGGCAGCAATATCTCAGATTTAACAAGCAATTTCATTTTAAATTTGAAATGGTTCATCTTACGCCTCCTAAAAATGATGACACGATTTTTCTTTGATAAAAGACCGACAACTCTTTGCTCTACTTTGCATCGAATACGATCCTACTTATAAGCTGAAGCATAAACCTTTTTAGTAATTATTATCAATTCAATTTTGCTGAAATATTTTTTGTGCAAACCTAAAAATACTTAAATTAAACCATAATAAAGTATTATTTCCCTTGACGATAATTTGCATAACATTTCGTTATGATTTAAATTGAACATAAAATTATTTCGAACAATAGCAAAAACTGCATTTCCTATTCGAAATGGAATACTTTTTTCCATGAACAATTGTTAATCCACGAAAAGGAACGGTATTTTTTCTCTTGTTGCCGAATAAATTTCAAACAGCTAGAAAAAATTGATTTTGTGACGTAAATGTGAAAAATAGTGATGTACCTATATTAATTTTAATTAAAAACCGATGTGTATTGCTTATTATTTTATTAATTATTTAATTTGTAATCCAAATAAAATTTTATAGTTTGCGGAAATACCTAAGTATACGCAATTTGTTTATTGGAACAATACATTAAAAATTTTTTCTATTACATTTTTATTTACAGGTACTGTATTGAGAAAATGAAATTTATAAAAAAGAAAATAATATATTTAATTTTTGCATTAAATTAACGATCTGCTAAAACTATTGGGAACTATGTAATTAATTTTTCATTGCTTGCATTTTTACTACTTTTTTCATAGAATAACTTTTTTCATACCCTATACACAGTATAGGTTTTATGTATTGGACTTTACTGGACACATCATTAATTTTCTAACAGACAGTAAATCTTGCCGAAACACATTAAGAGAAAAGCCTTTTTCTTTTCAACTAATTGTATCCCGAAAATAACATTTTAACATGTGCCAATGAAAAAACACATTCCTTTCATATTGAAATCATTAAATAATCAAAGTTTCACAGAAACCCTATTTCCTATTTTTGTTCTTGTGTTTACCAACTTGAAGATTGACTTTTAAACGAAAATAAGTATCGATAAAAGAAACCGATTTCTAAAACCTTAGTATACGTAAGTTGTCTAGGAATGACACACCACTCTAGCCGAATAACATCGTTTATTGCCAAATGCAACTAATGAACTCAATATTTGAAGTAAATTCGACTCACAATCAGTAGAATCCCTTATTTTATTAACTCTACCACAGTACAGGCATCTTTCTTTGACCCGCACTGGGTTGTTCTTGACCAAGGTCGAAGAAGTAGGTTGCATACAAACTTTGACCTTGAGTTGTTCAATGGCATTGTAACATTTCTGAAGCGCGAGAATATGTCGTCGGTATTATAATTTGATTTCCATCGTCTAACTATTATTAGTTATTTGAACTATCATAGAGAATAACTTGTACAACACAAAGTCAGTTACTGTTTTTCATTTTGACATAATTCAACATTTTCTTTTTCATTTTCATTTTCTATCCCTCCAACTGTGACTCAATTTAACAGAACCTATAGATACCAGAAGTTTTTGATAATCATATATGCAGCTGTTTCATTGAGACTTTCATCTCAAAAAGGTCACTTACTATTAGCGTTTGGGACTCCCTATATAATATTGCATTTTCGGATTCTACGTGAAATTTGAGGGTCACTTTGTTAAATATTCCCTATATCTAGAAGTTATACATTTTGAGGTATTAATTTTTAAAGATAAAATTTAACAGATGTAAGAGTCCATGGCGATACTAGCAACTCTTTTCAGCAGCGTGATATCAAGTGGATTTTTGATACTTGTAAAGGGCATTAGTAATACTAAATTATGGTATACCAACAAACAAAAAAAATACTAGGTGTTTCATTTTTGCTGTTACATTTTGATAACTTCAAACACCTATAACTTTGTTAACTTAAATGGAACACCCGGTATTTTTTTACTCTGTCGTATGCAGATAGAAATTTCCTTTCAAGCCATGTAAGCATGGTTAGGGTTGCCGTTATTACTTCTATAGGTTTTTTACAATTTTCAATGTTTTGGACAGTTTTTCTCGTATCAGACCTGTTATCAAATTGGCCATGACCAGGAACACACCAAAAACAATTAAAATAACTTGGCATTTGTCAAGTTAGTTGTCAAATTATTGCTGTGTCTGTTTTCCCCTAAAATTTAAATACAAATACCTGGGGACCGTTTAAATCATACTAATGAGGATTATTTTAATTTGTTTGTTATTTATGGGCAATGTGGCAAAGTAATTTCTCGAACATGTATAGAATTTGCTGCCATAAGTTTCTAGATATTTTAGCTGTGTTGACCCTACTGCCTTTGCTAGGTTGCCAAATTTTCAGATCTATCGAATCAGTACTATCCGAGATATCGATAGTGGCGATTCCTGGTGGGACACCCTGTATAGAAAATGACAACCATTTATATCCATTGAATTTAATTCTTCTGCAGGTAGTTCATTATCCTTGTAGGGCATATATATTCGAAATCTTTTTATAATAATGTTACTGCAAACATATTTTCGATAGCACCATCCAATACACTCTTTTTTAATTGAGGATCTTTTGAAAACCTGAAAACTAATGGAATCGTCACTTTGCTTTTCCCACTTTACTTTACTTTTACAAGTATCCACACTAAAAGTTGTGCCTCCAGAATTACAACTTGACATAGTTTTAGATAAAAGTTAGTGAGATCATTATTTGAAGAACATAACAACAGTAGAAAAGCTCAAGAACAGCAAATTATACGATAAAAGACACAGGGAAACTGCAAAAATACAGATTAAAACTGAGATTTAGTTAATTTATTTTCAAACATAGATAACAATGATTGACGTTGATGTAATTCGATTTATAATACCAATGATGTCACTCATCAGTTTATGGGCGGCAGTGATGCGAAAGGGATAAGCAGTTTGTATTCAACCTCAATCCTTAGCGACCTTGGATGGTACCTTGTTTTATTTACCTGTGATCTCAGTTAATTTCACCTAATTGACCAATTAGCATTCAACTGAGGTTAGCTGAAATCACGAGTGGAACACGGAACATGCGAACAGTGGCCAAAGATTTATACACTTTCGAAAACACGGTAAAAGTATACATAGTGATGGTGGTGAAATAAAACACAGATTAATAGACTAAATGTTATGTTGGTTGTTTTTTAATGTTTCTACAATATATCTAGTGATCATGTTAAAATTAGTTGTTTCTTAACCGTCTTCCTTGTGCATCTAAAAATATCTTGTGTTTAAGTATTAATCTAATTCGGTTTTTGTTATTAGTGGTCAGTGTTTTATTATGTAACGGCGTACGTTTTATTCGTTTGATGTCAACTAAAAGTTTTTGTTTTGTTTGTTTTTCAAATTATGATAGGTACTATTGTATTATAGCTGTATTATCTTTCTGCAAAAGTTATTAAAGTCGCCAATGTAAATATTTATCCGTCGCAACTAAATTATCGTATAAATATAAATAAGAATGTTTTCGCTGTTTTATAAACGTTTAAACATATACAATTTACACGTCGGGGGCGCTAAACTGCCACGAAAAAAATTCAAAATTAATGAGGCAAAGGTGGTGTGCAGATGTCTTATTGAAATTATTTTTTTTTAATGTAAGAGGGAGTAGCACACAAAATACAATTCTAAGAGGGGTGGGTGGTTCAAACTTAAGTAGCTTGTGTAAGATCATAAAGTGTGTTTGTGTTCCGAATTCCACAATCGGATGAGTGCTTCAAAAGTTGTGAGAGAAAAGCGGGAAAAAAATTCCTACTTCAACGCCCTCTGTCTCCGAAACGATGCGATTTAGGAAATATGTTTATATCGTGAATGAACATTATTTTAACTTGTTCTATCGATTCCTGAAGTTATCCAGATTAAACCTAAATCACCCTGTATAACAATTATTATTATAGAATGGTTATCCCACAAAAAAAATATAGATTTATAACTAAAGCTGGCATTAGTCCAATTAACTAAGCCTTTAAATCGAAATTTTGTCAACTTGGCTGAATTTTTGATATGAGTTAGTTTAAGGTATATTATAACAATAAGTGAGAGTAATTTTTTGTTCAACCCCCGACCAAGGGTGGAAAAAGATAAAACAAAGGGCTTTTTCAAGATAACTCAAAAAGGGTAAGAGCTAGAAAAAAAAGTTTTTCACGAAAGTTGTAAAGCAGACAATTCTACATAAAAATGGCCTCTTAACTTTTTCTTGTACTATTACAATTAACAGAGTTAGGGAGGCTAGAAGTTAAGGGAAGATTTCAGAAATTTAATTTTGTTAAATCATTAAAATTAACGATTAAAAATTTGATTTTTTGTTATAACTTTCTTATTAAAAATTAAAAAATATATCTATTTCTCTGAAAAGAAAAGTTACATATTCTAGAGCAGATTGAAAAAAAAAATACAAAATTCAATCATTTTTCTGTTTGTTATGATTTTTTTTAAATTTCTGAAATCTTCCCTTAGCTTCTAGCCTCCCTAACTCTGTTAATTGTAATAGTACAAGAAAAAGTTAAGAGGCCATTTTTATGTAGAATTGTCTGCTTTACAACTTTCATGAAAAACTTTTTTTTCTAGCTCTTACCCTTTTTGAGTTATCTTGAAAAAGCCCTTTGTTTTATCTTTTTCCACCCTTGGCCGGGGGTTGAACAAAAAATTACTCTCACTTATTGTTATAATATACCTTAAACTAACTCATATCAAAAATTCAGCCAAGTTGGCAAAATTTCGATTTAAAGGCTTAGTTAATTGGACTAAATTTGTCCGCTGGCCCTTAGCGCCTATAATCAACCACGTGGCATTTTTAATTACTCTTTTAATTTGATTGATTATTTCTAATATTATTATTACTATTTATTATTACAGTACCATTTATTATTATTTTTTAATAACACCATTAGAGCATGTGTAAGCATGTGTTTCCTCTAATTAAAATGGTAGTTTTAAGAATATAAAACTAATTGAAAAATGTGAGTATGAATATACTTTTTCAAACATAATATTTTTATTCAAAATATATTATAGAATGAGATGAAGTATTGATCTTGAATATTAACTTTGTGTAAGTTTCTTTACAAGTTTTTCAATTAAAAAATACACAAAATGGGAAAGATCTATAATTTTTTCTTACCCTGTATTGCTGTATCTGAAAAGAGTTGGAAAGTTGATAAATTTAAACGAATACGTTTTAGAAACAAAACCGCAATAAATATTAATAATAGCATATCTATAAACATTTTTTCAGAATTAAGAATTTATGTCACAAATTATATTCCATAAAACCCTTTATAGCCGCTGTAACGACCAGGAATAATAAATGTACTAATATGTCTTTTAATGAAACATTGTTATGGCCTTTTTTATGGTTTTTATGTGAAGCAGTTATCAATAGCCTATCGTCTATGTGATGTTAACACGTCTTTATTTATTTTATTAATAATATATGTACCTTACTTACAAATATATTAAATCTTCCTTTAATACATAAATACTTAAATAATAAATTAAAAATAAAAAAACCATTTTAAAAAACAAGCTTTTATTTAAATGCGCTAAAAAGAAAATAATAAACTTTAACTTTAAAACCTTTACTATCAACTTATAACGTCATTACACAATTTTATGTTATAAAAGCTTGTCGCGAGATTTAAGTACTCGTATTTACTTAGTTTGAATTATTTAAATGCGCTAAAAAGAAACAATCTAAGTAAATACGAGTACTTAAATCTCGCGACAAGCTTTTATAACATATAAATTGTGTAATGACATTATAAGTTGATAGTAAAAGTTTTAAAGTTAAAGTTTATTTTTTCATTTTAGCGCATTTAAATAAAAGCTTTTTTTTAAAAAAGGTTTTTTTACTTTTAATTTATTTTTTACTTTTTAGTTATCGCTGGACACGTTCCTCAGTCTGTTCATCTCAATCAACGCATCATTATTGCAAGGTCGTTTGCCGGTTCATTTCGAACAGTCTAGCTCTTCAATAGGGAGACCTTCTAATGATTTTATCCTACTTAAGGCCACGTATGCTTAACCGGCAGCGAACAGCTTCGAGCCTAAGTATACAACGCCATGGTCGACGGTACTACCCTGCATTTTGTGTACTGTGTAAGCCCAACATAATATAATTGGCAGCATTCTTCGTTCTGCAGTGCCGTGACTATATTTTGCTAGAAAGTGCACAGACTTGGGTTGAATAAGGTGAACACCGTTTTTACCGAAGTCTATACGGACGGATGGTATGTCAGTTTCATACATTTGTGCTCTCCGGAAGCAGGGCCATATGATTTCTGTAATATGGCCAATGACACCATTCACCAGACCTTTGGACACATCTACATTGTAACGCAACATCACCTTGGCCCCAACGAATATGTCTAACTCCTTAGGTAGCCCTCCTGTCTTGTTTATGTCGGATGGTATAATTTCGCCCCGGTGCCCTGAGGCGGTACGTTCACGACATCATATTACACCCTGATGCCACTCAGTCCTCGGCACGGCCTCCCCTTGACTTGGGTGTTTGGAGGAATGCGCCACTTATTTCAACTTCAAGCTTACATGTGCCTTACGAAACACAGTTCCGGGTTTGATTTTGGAGTTATCCTTCTCCTAGACAGGTTGCAAACCAATGCTATTGACGCCTATCTCACCAAATTACACAAGTCAAAGTTAACTAACCGTTCCTACAGACTTGAACAATTCGACCTCAATATCATAATCGAGGATTCCAAAAACCCCAATACACCAAAATTTTAGACGGATTGAATAACGGAGTTTATATTCAGCATCTTATTTTTTTAAAACTCGCATTGGTATTCTCTGTAAGTCCTTTCATTTGATACCCATATTGTAGGCAAGCATTAAAAATGATTAGTTCGCCATCTTGGGCGTTCCACCATATTGGATTTAGAATAACGTCACACAGCTAATCATGTATTGTCATCCAAACCGAATGTGTATACAAAATTTTAGCTCAATCGGTTGAAGATATCTGCTTCAAAATTGAGTTTCAAGCTTTAGAAGTCCGCCATATTGGATTTAGAGTGACGTCACTTTATTTTTCCAGTTATTGTTAGCAAGCCCTTTCATTTGATACCCATATTGTAGGAGTGCATTATAGTACATTGTGTAACGAGTGGGGAAAATTTGCCAAAAGCGCCACGCGGACGCAGTTGACGCACGAGCGAAGCGAGTGCGGAACAACTTTTCCGAACGAGTTGCACATACTATTTTCTATCACAAGTGCGAGTCGTTATGGGACCTATAGCATAGGGGGTTAGGTTAGCGTTGCGCTATGAAAATAACATCACGCTGTTGTACTATCTAGCACTTTCCGTGCACCTAACCCCCTGCACTATAGGTCCCATAGTGAGCGCGCGTGGTAGAAAAAAATAATTAGTCCACCATCTTGCATGTGCCGCCATGTTGGATTTAGAATGACGTCACACAGTTAACCATGCATTGTCATCCAAACTGAACGTGTATACAAAATTTCAGCTGAATCGGTTGAAGATATCTGCTTCAAAATTGAGTTGCAAGATTCCACTGGAACAAACATTATTACATACATTGCAAGTTAAATAAAAGCTTGTAAAAATCGAAGATATTACACAGTATACTTATTTTAATTTAAAAACATTTACTACAAACTAAAATAAATTAAAAGAAGAAAAAAACTACACCAATGAATTTCAATTTTCATTAGGGAGTCATCCCTGAAAATATGATATGTACCTATCACGATGAGAATTTTCAAACGTGTTTTAGGTTGTTCTGAAACTGATATGCTTAACAGATTTTACCTGCTGAAACCAAATATGTCTTCCAAATTTTTCCATCAGGTTTTAACACAAATCGTAAAAAATACCATATTTTTATGAAAATGTAAGAAATTATTTAAAAAATCACAACATTAAAAAAAATGATTGTTCATCATAAAAATATGTGGATAAATCAAGAGTAATTTAATAAACAACAAAGGACAATTTAACTCTTCAAGTCAAAATCATAAGTATACACCTTTAGTGCGGCCTGAATAATGATACTTCAAAGTGCGATAGAGTGTATCAAGAGAGAAAAAAGTTTATAAATTCAACGGCTTTCTAACGACTAACATTTATTAAGAAATTCAAATATGCGACTAAATTTTTTTGGCCCAAAGACAAGAGGGCCCACGAAAAATTGTCTTAAGGCAAAAAACGTATCAGATTCCACATGTCATAAAACTCCAGTGTACCAAATTTAGTGATTCTCATACAACGGGGTTCTATAAAAAATGCGATCCGCTTTTGTCTTAAGAATATTATGTGACCTAATTTTGTTGCATTAATTTCGGGATACCCTGTATGACTTATTAATAAAAAATTCATAGAATTAAACGAAGAATCTATAAATTAATTCAGATGGGACACCCCGTTCCCATCTAAAACTGTGCAAAAAGTACAGACAAATATCCCACAAACTCACATTTTTTACAAAATTTTACTGCCTCAAATAAAGAAGTTAAGATTGGTGGACGTTATAGAAAATCACTCGATATACACTTTCCACTAACGGAGGAAGAGAATTTAATAGAGTCATCATTTAAACGATTCTGTATACAAAACCTCATTTTCTGAACTAGAGCTTTCAACATTTTGTATTTCGCTTTAGAGTCAATATCCTCGATTAGTCACTACAACCATCTGTAGGTATCTAAACTTTTTAGGGCATAAACTCATATGATTCATCATTTTTCTTCTCAAAATATTCCAACCAATCACCTCCTGATACACATAAGTAACGCCTCATATGCGAATAATTATAAATAAAATATCCTAAAACGACGACTAGAAGTGAAATATTTTAATTTGTCCTTTCAAGTATTATACTTATAAATATCTAAAATACATTTCGCTGAAAGAGAAATCTAAAGAAAATTAATAGTACTCGAATTTTGCTCCCTACATTTTGTTTTACGCGGGTACTGTAATTTTTAATTTAATTTTCTGATTAACGCAGAAGTGTTTATTGGGTAACATGGCGTTCTTAAAATAAATCAAGATAATTTAAATGCGAAAACGAAGAGTAACGCCGCTTTGAGTCCTGAATATAAAATTAATTTATCCCCCTTTTCCTCTTTATTGAATTTTATTCCGAGTTCCGTGCGATTCATTTAACACAGATTTTAATAGATTTTTGTCAGACAAATATTTTGTGATATATTTAGTAATTTTATTTATACCAGCCATAATTTTGACTCTATGTTTTTATTTAGATCTATAAATAACTTATGATTTTCTGATCAACTTTCCACTTTAAATTTCAATCCGATAAAGTTTGTTTACAAATTAAATGCCTAGTAAATCTTTAGTATAACCTGATATAAATAACTCAGTATCACAAAATTGCCATGTACTTACATTAAAATAGATAAAAGACTGAAAGAAGAAGAATAACAATAACAATAACAATAACAATAACAATGACAATGACAATGACAATGACAATGGCAATGACAGTGACAGTGACAGTGACAGTGACAGTGACAGTGACAGTGACAGTGACAGTAACAGTAACAGTAACAGTAACAGTCGCAGTCGCAGTCGCAGTCGCAGTAGCAGTAACAGTAACAGTAACAGTAACAGTAACAGTAACAGTCACAGTAACAGTAACAGTAACAGTAACAGTAACAGTAACAGTAACAGTAACAGTAACAGTAACAGTAACAGTAACAGTAACAGTAACAGTAACAGTAACAGTAACTACTATATATACCAGTATATGGTCAACAGCTTTTGATATCTACCTTGGTTTTTGAGTAAAAGCAAAAGATTTTTCCTTTGTTTATTATGTAATATAATTCATCAAACAATCAACATTCAAGGATTATTTTTAATAAACTATTTCTGCCTATCCAAAAAAAATTACCTAGAAAAATAAACATTGTATCAAGCACTTTTATTATAGTTAATATTCCAAAAAACAGTCAATTTTCGTTATCAAAACTTGGAATGACGTTTTCTTTTTTAATTAGGTTTGATAATAAAAAAAATATTGATATTATGAAACATTAAATATAATTTGAATAACAATATTATATTATATGGACTGCATTTTTTATTTGTATGCGATTTTCAAGGTAAGACTTTCGGTTAGACAAATAATTTAATAAATACAACTCCTTTTGATGCAAGGGTTGACGTAATTATTTTTTTAAATTTTTACGTAGGTTTAAAAATACCCACCAAAAACAGGATAAATAAAATTATGTATTATATTCACCCTAATCACTTGGATCACTCGAAATTCTATTTAAAAATTGTTACACATTAACTCTCGTAATTGTCTGTATTTACATGTTTAATTATTGTGAGTTTTTATGGTCAAAGTAATTTATATAATACTAAACAAATTAACTATTTACCTTCTTCAAAACATTTTCTGTGGCAAATGAAAGCGCTTAATACATCTTATGTATCTATTCAATAAAGGTTATAATAATTATAATAGATTACTGATATATGTGTTATAAGCTTTCCATTTTTATATTAGGGTAGATTTGTTGTATAAAGATCAATATCCGAATCTGTATATTTCACAATGACTATGTTTCCATTATTAACGTGTAAAATACGTCTTATAATGGTTAAGTGACCGTCACCTCTCGGTGCATGATCGGTTATAATCCACAGTCCGCTTTGCATCGACTATTACGCTTTTTCTAGTTGAATGAGCATAGAAAGTATAGATACATGTTTTGTGGGACACATGATCATAGCCCGTTGTGTGAAGTGGAAAGCTATGCTTACATATTTTATAGTTTGTAATTACTTTAGTAGTTTTTTCATAAATCTTGTCAAAATTATTATTTTGCGGGATTTAGAATTCTAATAAAGAATAAAGCGCATTTCTTTCAGTGTACATCTAAGAAATTTAACTAATTTGCCTTTGTGTGGGCTGACAATTAAATACTAAATAAAGTTTACCATTAAAATTTCGCTAAGTATTTTGTTTACGCCTTGTATATTTGTTAGGACCTCTGAATGCAACAAATTTAATTTTCAGATTATCCATTTTCTTATTCTGACATTAAGAATTTCATTTTATTTCAACACTTCCGCGGTACTCAATTATAAAATCTTATTATTTTTTTAATTAGGTAAGTGAAAGCAATTTCTAGCTTAACCAACAAGGAGTTTAATACAGAAAATATCCAATTAACTGTAGAACCTGTCTTAAAGAACACTCCACGCTACTTAATTTTCACATAAGTAGCTTTTCACTGGTTCCTCGAGCTGGAGCCTTAATCCGGCAACTTGTTAGAGCGCAAGCTCTCGCTCTACCAAAACCATTTTAATGTTAAGCTGTTTCAATAGAAACACAAGGTAAAATGTATTTCACGGTTGCGAGAGCTTATAAGACGATTGCACATGTAGTTTATTACACATTCAGAGTATACTCTATAGAAATCTTGCTTGAGATGAAAAATATATATTTATTTGTGACAGAAACGATTAGTACTTGTTGATGGATCTCTGTTATAAAAAGAAGGATAAAACTAAGATTTCTAGAGACCCAATTTTGATATTTTCAATTTTAGAACCGTGTCAGAGTACTAAATTCTCAAATTTATTTGAATGACGATGTCATTAAATTACAATTTAAAAATTGACTGTCACACCCGCAAATTATTATGATCATATTGTATGATACGGAAAAGCAATATATGATTTTTTAATACATGGAAATCAGTGACCAACTAATGATGGGTGAATTCGTATTAAAAACATCTGATAATACGACAAATTGAGTAACCTGAAAAATCCGATTAATATTTTCGGCAATTCGTATTGCAGTGAACAACAGATACTGGATACTTAGCTGGACTCGACATCTTAGTCTATTCGATACGTTAAAAGTGTTACGAATACATACGAAAGATTGATTGCACTTTTTCACAAGAGGTCGAAAATTAAGCCAGACAGCATTGCAATTTTTCAATAGTTGACTTGATTACTAAAAGAAATTAATAGATAATTGTAAATAATTTTTATTTTCTTTTTGTTCTAATTTCGAATGAAATATAATTCGAATTATCATCAGATTAATAGAATAACTCATAACCTGAAAATCCGATAATTAAAATAATGCGATTATTTCCACCTCTCTCACCAACTCGTAATTTGTATTAGGTTTGATCAACAAAAATAAAACAATTTTATCAAATTCTTTATAACGTCAGTGTGCTGACTGTTGACATCATTCATTTAAAGTCTGTGACGAATTTATTTTGACGTCATCAATAGTCTGAAAACTTTTGTCTCAATGTCATAGCCATAAACTCAGCTTTCGTCTCTCGTTATGATCCTCGGAATGAATGTTTCAACATCATGTTCAAAAAGTCGTCAACAAACCTCCACATGAATTTCTTTTTGTTGTTCGGTTCAGGAACAAATTTTGCTGCAACTCGATGCATTTTCAATTTTTCAGTCAAAATTTCATGGCATGACCAGAGAGGCCAACCTCTTCTGCAATTTCTCCGACAGTTAATCGGTGATTTGCACGCACCAGATCTTTCTTTTTCTGAACGTGAGAGCCATCAGTTGAAATAGAAGGCCTTCAATTAACTGACGACCACTTTTAAATTGTGAAAACCATTCGTAACATTGCGTACGACCCAGAGCATCATCTACGTAAGCTTGTTTCAAAAGAAGAAACCTTTCCGTAAAAATTTTCCCGTTTCACGCAAAATTTTACGTTGCATCATTGTTCCAGAAAATCGCACATTCCAAAAATGGTCACTAACACTTAAACACATTGTACTCAAATAACAATACCTATCATGAAAACTACATGAGATATCAACAATTCGAGAACATGTGGTTACAGAGTAGGTTATGTGCAACGCAATGCTGCCAACCGCATATTACTAAATATCTCCATTAGCGCGTAAATCAAAGAGTTCGGTTATTTTCTGAATAAACCTCGGAGATAACTTTTATTGTTATGATATTCTAAGTTGAAATGTTAGATAAATAAATAACATAATGTAATGTTGAAAATTTAAACAAAATTTAAACATATTCACGCTAGAAAAGTAGAGAAAAACTGACAACAGGAATGTGAAATACTAAACATGAGAAAATGAAGGATAAAATTTACATATAGAATAAGTGTTTTTAATAAAAAGGCAACATTGTTAGATGAACACATCAATCTGTGTCAAAATAAACTAAATAATGTAAAACTTTGAATTAAATAGGCGGTAAAAGGCAACAATATATAGTAGAAAGTTAGAATGTACAACAAAGTACAATTTTGTAAAGTCATTTATCATATAGGAGCATTGCTATGAGAAAATTTGAAAAAAATTAAGATTTTGACAGATAGATTGACGGAGAGAGAAGGAGATACACATAAATAAAATTCATGCAATAAACTAAGGCTATAATTAAAGTTTATCATACCTTTAGTCTACATTTATAAGTGGAATCAAAATTAAAGTTATTTGTATAAGCGATTTTCGGAATGTTAAAATGATGATTCAACATTGTGTGAAATTTGTTGTGTAAAAAGTATTTATAAGATGTAAATTGCAACCGCGTCCATCTGCCTTGGGCTAGTGGTAAATTTTTGAGTGTCTTGGAACAAGAATTACCTGAACTTTTTATTTAGTCGTTGGAATTAATTTATTTTATTTTTATTGATCAGTCCTTTATCGAGATTTTCGTCTCTTGATAAAATCTTGTAGCACTCATAGTTTTTACGCAAAATTTTGTTTTTTTTCAATTTTAGACTATCATTATCACTACTACTCAAGTACAACAAATACTCACTACAATCACTACTACCGTAGTAAGTATCTTGGTAAAATCTTGTAGCATTCATAGTTTTTACGCAAAAAATTGTTTTCTGTTTCGTTGCGATTTAACAATTTTAAATGTTTCATAGTAAATCTGCCCTTTTACAAGAAGCAGCTTTCTCTAATAATAATTGCCAATTCTTTTACCTAGGATATCAATATTGAAAGGAAAATGGTCACAACTTTAAAGTCTGTCGCAATGCGACGGATTGAATATCATTTTACTTCATTAGATTTATCTTTTGTTAACACTCAAAAAATGTAAATACGTACTTAGGAAAGACATAATTCTCTCTATGGATGAGAGTTACATAGATACGATAGGTTATGGTGGAATTACAAGACATGTTCGCCATTTTTCTGGATCCTTCGATTGAAATTGAATTGAGCTATCCTCAACATTTTTGCATCTTTCCGTATTACCTCCGTCTCGTTTTGAATCCTACGCAATAATTCTTCCTGGGATTCCACAGGAGTAGCGTAAACTTTATTAGAAAAAATCTAACAACATTAAGTTGGGGGACCTGGGGGGCCATTCGACAGGAACATATCTGCCTCTTCTTCCGATCCACTTGTGTGGAAAAGTATTATTTAAATTATTACATTTGCACTAAACTGCGGAGGAGCACCATCGTGCATGAACCACATCTGCGTACGAAGATCGAGCGACCATATTTAAAACGTCTCCCTCAACTGCTACATTTCGTACTTGAGGACGACCCACACAGTCAACGGCTCGAACACCAAATTGCCCAGTCTCCCGCAAACTCTTTTCAATCCATGTAAATCGGTAATTTGGAACCCGTTGATTTGGGTATCGCGCCGCGAAAACGCGTACACACCCACCCAAGTTGTCTTCACAAAACCCTAAGACTTGATCAGTCGGTCATCTCTTCCTTAGAAAACGCTTTTCGAAACGAATTGATTGACAATTCATTTATTATAAAAATGTCATCATAGCTTACTACGATAGTAATTGTAGTGAGTAGTTGTTGTACTTGAGTAGTAGTGATAATGATTGTCTAAAATTGAAAAAAAAATTTTTGCGTAAAAACAATGAATGCTACAAGATTTTACCAAGAGCACGAAAATCTCGAAAAAGGACTGATGCTTCAATAAAAATAAAATGAATTAATTCCAGCGACCAAATAAAAAGTTCTGGTAATTCTTGTACCAAGACACTCGAGAATTTACCACTAGCCCAAGGCAGATGGACGCGGTTGCTTCATCAAAGCATGAGTTTTACTTAGGAATATTACAAAAAACATATCATATTTTCTTTCAAGAACTTTGACAGTCAATAGCAGAGGAACCAGACATTTTTTCTTAATGAAAGTTAGGTCAAATCGTCTTATTTTGTGCCAAAGAATGTCGCAGTACCTTTTTGATCATGTGCTTATGGGACACCCTGTATACTAATATACACTTTTCCAATATCTGCGACCTTCAAATAAATTTACTCTTGAAAGAGTTTACTTTTTGGCTTATTCTGAAAAAAAGACTATCAAATTTTTATTAAATTTTTTTATCAAAATAACTTATTTGGTCAAATTAGTAAAATAATAAATAAAACGTTTCTCTAAGAACTGCCCAAAAAGCTGTCGGTGTATTTTTTCGAACTAATTTAGTTTGAACCTGTTCACGCCCACGCGTTATTATTACTATTACTATTTATTTTTCGTGATACTCTGCTCGCCAGAGGGCACTGACGCGCTCACTCTGGCGTTTAAGTAATCTTTCGTAATATTTTTCCGCTTGAAATTTCCGCATCCGCGTTTCCGCCTCCTCACCTATACAGTCCACCTTATACCACCTGTTCCGGAACTCCAGCAAGTCACCAAGGTGCCTCTTCGAAGAAGACGCTCTCCGGGAATACCAGGTAATCTCCAAATTCATCTATTTTTGTTCTACATTTTTCTCAACCAGCACCCCGCTCGCTAACACAACCCTTCCTTCATTTAACTGGGAAACGTTAATAAGAAAAGTTTGCTTAGTTTGACGGATTTATCAAACTCGTCATGACTTCAAAACTGTTTTGATCAATTAAATTTGAAGAAAATGTTATAGTCTGATTGATGACACGGACATAAAACAATTGTTTAGTTCATTTTATTAATACGTATATTCAAGCAGAAGTTTTCAAATAAAAATAATAAAACACTCTGGTTTAGGAAATTATGTCACGCAGTAGTAAGAAAAAGATATGTCTATCTATTTATGGTATCTAGTTTTTGGAAAATTGCTTTTATAAGAGTTATTTTGTAGGCAACAAAAAACACTATACCTAACTATATTTTAGAACTTTTAGAAAGGACCCCGCAATAATCTTATGGAAATGGAGATGGATATACAAGTTGGGCAAAGAGTCTATAGATGTCGCCACAAAGATTTTGTAGAATAAATTTTGACATTTGCAATTATGAATCATTTCATGTCATTCATGTTCACAGAACACCCTCTCACGTTGTTCATGTTTATTGTTGGTTAGGTTTGGCGAGTGTTGGTGTGTGTTTTATTTGTGTTTTTAGTGTGTTTTATTAGATATTTCATTCACATTTATTTATACATATAACATAATAATGTCTGATCATCATATAATCACATTTTTTTATTAATAATCAAATGTTTTGTTTTTTTGTTTTTTTTTTTAATAAAAAATGTGATCAGAGGTAGGTAGTTCTTTATGGATATCAACACAACGAAAAATTTAAAGTTGCATAATAAATCTCTTACAAGAATTAATCAAAGTTTGGTTTAGTAAAACTATTTACTTGTAATATTTTTTTATTCACCGTGAAAGCTAATACAATATAGAAAGCACTGAAACTCTATAATCATTTCCACTCTTTTTTTTTTCAAAATATGTACTGAAATTTGAAGTTTTTTCAACAAACATTTTAAAAAGTTACAATATCAAAATTATTTCTTATTTTAAGTAGGAAGACTATTAGAGCATTTAAAAGTGTCTTTAAGTGTCTTTTTGAGTGATTTTAATGCTTTTTATCAAAAGTACTTGTTTTCTCATGGTGACAAAAAAAATTATCTACGTGAAAATTATTTTACAAAATCAATTTCTGAGTGATCTGTGTAGGGTGAGATTTGTTATGTAATTTTAAATTTAGCGGCGGCAGAATACCTAAAACAAATATTGAGTAGGTAGGTATATAGTTGTAGAGCGTACAACTAGATGGCGCTTGCATCTTTTACCGGCTACAGGTAATTTAACTCACTGTATTACCGATAATTCCTAGAAAAGGAAAGCAATAGAAGTTGGAGAAAGTGTCAACAGTTAGCGCTGTTAATGACCACGAAATCTGTTCAAGTTTCCTATCTATAGTATCATTTATCT
>NW_019417110.1:51415-86987 GCF_000390285.2 Anoplophora glabripennis
ATATTTACTTTTATATTCCTCGTTGACAGTCAATTGACAGCTGTCAACTGTCAATTTTGCCAATCTGGCATGAGAATTGAATTCAGCTCCCTCAAAAGCCCAAACTCTCAATGTGAAAAGAGAATATTTACTTTTCTATTCTTCGTTGACAGTGTATTGACAGCTGTCAACGGTCAATTTGTCCAATCTGACATGAGGGTTGAATCCAGTGACCTCAAAAACATTACCCTATATATTAGAATAATTAAAATATGCTTTTAACACCGGTAAATAGTATTGAAAATGAATAGTTTTGCAACGGGTCAGGGAAGCTTTGGCTGCTCCGTAGCTGCCAAAATGTTCATTTTGACACTTTTTGCCCATGGAGACTTTTGTTCAGGATGACTAAATCTACAACATATCAAAAATTCAGACAATTTGACAGAAACCCAATTTCCATAAGATTATTGCGGGGTCCTTTAATATTTTCTACACGAATTACATTGTTCATATTTATTTTCTAAATGAACTTCACTGCACAAAACGAATTTAGTCTATCAAATAAGGAGCCGGCAACTAATTTTGTCCATTTTAAAAGATTCTTCATTCTACGGCCAAAATCAGTACGCAAATTTAAAAATGTTGCACTTACTTTAAAAAGTGGAGCAGTATAAAAAGTAATTAAGCACAGAAATTAATTTTTATATAAGGAATTATGAGCAGATGAGATTATTACTTTAATGATCACTCTCTCACCGCTTACAAAAATTATTAAATTAATATTTAATATTTATAAAATGAAACCTTTTATCTTTATTCATTACTAACGTCAGTTAGAGCGGAACCTTAAATATGGGGTGGCCCTCTCAAAAGTGGCCGCCCCGAATAACTTTCCAAGTAATAGATTTTACAAAAATCACTGAATCACGGCAAGTGTAGTGTAAAGCAGATATTCATTTTAACTAATTACTAATGAGTTTAATTTCTTCCCCCTCCCCTCAAGAGATACCTAACCTAGCCTAACCTACCTAACCTCAAGAGATACCTCCAAATAAAAAATTTCAAAATGGTCCAGTGAATTATTTAACAGGCTTTTTATTTTAAAGTTCGAATAATACAAACAAATTAAATATAAATACAAGTGGATTTTTCAAAGGAACGCATAGTCTATTCTCAATATCTATATTAACGTCTGGAGTCAACGACGAATAAAAACTATTCTCTACTATTCATTTTTAGATAGTTTTCCAGATAGATAAATTGGAAGATGAGGTCCTATAGAGTGATCAGCCAAGTCACACGATCTTAATCCTTTAATTTTTTTTACAATAATATCTAAAACTTAAGGCAATTGCTATAGACTCTTTGCATGGGCGATCAAAAAATACTTTAAAGTATACCACACTTCATTCACTGACTTCACAAGGTAAATCCAAGAGGAGTTAATGCTATTAAAAGCCGGTTTAACCCTCTGTTCACCAGCCTGAGAAATAAGCCATCGCCCAGCATAAGTTAGATGAGGGATTTCGAAAACACCGAGATACTTATGAGAACGACAGAGTTTTACAACCTGGTGAGATGGGAAGCATTGGAAATCGAACACAACCGAATAATATGAACAGTGAAGGAAGCTTTAAAATGAGTATGAATAACCTGGTTACCTCTCCTAAAGAACAAGCAACAGCGTGAGAAAAGAAGCTGAAATACACCACTGCGCAGGTCTAAAAACATAAACAACACCCGTCATCCTACTGCGCAGACATGGAACCGCGCGCAGCAGTGGCGGGAATGTCATTGGCAACGCAAGTGAAATCCCCCACTTAACACCCACTACTGCACTGCGCAGGCCTAGACGCGCGAGCAGCGATGCAGAGGGCGTACCTGAAGCCAGATCCTCTATCCTATTCCACAGGACTAATTCATTTATCTAAATGATAGTATAGATAGGAAACTTGAACAGATTTCGTGGTCATTAACAGCGCTAAGTGTTGACACTTTCTCCAACTTCTATTGCTTTCCTTTTCTAGGAATTATCGGTAATATAGTGAGTTAAATTACCTGTAGCCGGTAAAAGATGCAAGCGCCATCTAGTTGTACGCTCTATAACTATATACCTACCTACTCAATATTTGTTTTAGGTATTCTGACGCTGCTAAATTTAAAATTACATAACAAATCTCACCCTACACAGATCACTCAGAAATTGATTTTGTAAAATAATTTTCACGTAGATAATTTTTTTTGTCACCATGAGAAAATAAGTACTTTTGATAAAAAGCATTAAAATCACTCAAGCATTAAAGACACTTTTAAATGCTCTAATAGTCTTCCTACTTAAAATAAGAAATAATTTTGATACTGTAACTTTTTAAAATGTTTGTTGAAAAAATTTCAAATTTCAGTACATATTTTGAAAAAAAAAGAGTGAAAATGATTATAGAGTTTCAGTGCTTTCTATATTGTATTAGCTTTCACGGTGAATAAAAAAATATTACAAGTAAATAATTTTACTAAACCAATCTTTGATTAATTCTTGTAATAGAGATTTATTATGCAACTTTAAATTTTTCGTTGTGTTGATATCCATAAAAAAAACTACCTACCTCTGATCACATTTTTTATTAAAAAAAAAAAAAAAAAACAAAACATTTTATTATTAATAAAAAAATGTGATTATATGATGATCAGACATTATTATGTTATATAAATAAATGTGAATGAAATATCTAATAAAACACACTAAAAACACAAATAAAACACACACCAACACTCGCCAAACCTAACCAACAATAAACATGAACAACGTGAGAGGGTGTTCTGTGAACATGAATGACATGAAATGATTCATAATTGCAAATGTCAAAATTTATTCTACAAAATCTTTGTGGCGACATCTATAGACTCTTTGCCCAACTTGTATATCCATCTCAAGTCACGTGGTTCCCAGTTTCCCCATATTTTCAAGTATAAGTTCTCGGGCCCTGAGACGCACGCAGCGATGCGATGCTGACATTAACGTTTACGTCGTTTACGCAAACGGGATCGCCTGCAACATTCCCACCACTGTTTTGCGCAGACCTAGATGCGCGCGCGCCGACAACGCCGCAAGCGGCCTCAGTTCAGTCACAGCGAAACATTTGTAGACAGCATTTTCAAAATTTTTCCTAATACAAAACCTAATAGTCTTACAAACATTTTTCTTAATATTGTTCCAGAAGCGGAGATAATTATTCATTTATTTAATGTTGTAACTTTATTTTGTTTCTTTGCTTTGTACTATTTGATGTGAATATTTGCAATAAATGTGCAAATATTAGAAGGATGTGGGTTTCTACTACTCGAATTATTTTTTAAAGATTAGATAAAAAGTTTTTTCAAGAATTTCGTAGCTAATATAAAACAAAAAGTAAAAGAAAAATCTTATCTAACCTTGATAATTTTTAAATTAATAACTACGCTTACGTAAAAATCCCGAATGATTGGGTATCCATAACTGAGTTCTTTAAACATACTTTATTCCAATTTCGTACAAGAGATGCAAAATTATAATATATTATTAACTTTTATGTAAGAAAATTGCTAATATGTATAGATAAATTTTTTAAGTCCACCTTGTTTTAAATTTTAGAACCGAATGCCTATGACTAAGATCAAATTTGGTAATATCAGAATAATTAATTAAATTAATTTAAAGAAATTTATTTAACTAGATATCAAAGAGGAAAAAATCAGAATATAATATATTTAATAAATATTGGATTTAATCAGTTGGGCTATATGAACAACATGTGATGTAATACAAAGTACGAACCTTCCGTTATTCACGACATATCCCTGAATTTATTGCTTGTCTAATATTGCCGAGAACGTATTTCTTCCGCTGTATACAGTTGGCAATATTTCCATAACAGAATGGTCGGTGTATAGGTATACCTATATTTTGAGTCTGTGACTGAAAATCAATAGAAGGGTCTTCCCTTTCAATTTACCTGTCAACATGCATTATTTATTGAAAATTTAAAGGGGTTATACTTTTACCTGACAACGGCCACAGTTTAAAAGCGTACTCAGTTCGCATGCCCATTCATTGTTATTAATTGTTAATAAAGGTAGAGGCGAAAATAGATTGTATTGTAAGTACAGGCATGCACAGTGTTTCAGACTAATGAATTCCCCATGAGATCAAAATAGTTCGATTGAACTAAATATGTCTTTGTCAAATGTAGTTTCTTTTCAAGGTGCATATACAGGATGTAGGAAAATTAAAATTTTATTAATTAAAAGTATCTCGACAATCATTGCCCCAGTCAAGTTGAAAATGTCTATAGATATATATTTTTTAAAGTCATTTAAAGAGTTTAAAAAACTATATTCGTCACTAAATTAATACCAATAGTAAGACAAGCTTATCGATAGATATTGTGGCTAAACTGTTTTATTTTCACATAATTACCGGCGAGCTAGTAACTTAAGTTGAAAGTCAAAATATTCAAAATGTCTTTATGATATCCTAATTAAGTCTGCAAAGTCCACATCTGGATCACTAAAGTATGATATCCATAAGATATTATTGGAACATATTTGAGTATACAGGGTGTCTCACAGTGACGGTCCATTAGAATTATTTCAGAAACTACTTCGATTTGAATTTTGAAAATTTGGAATACCAGATTTTCGGGCATGACCTTCTCAACTAAAATAATGGCGTCCACGTACCACTTCCGGTTATACCCTATATATTATTGCAATTTTGGATCCTACGTGTTATTTTAGGTGGACTTTTATGAAGTTTCCCTATTCCTAAATTTAACCGTTTTCGAGATATTTAATTTTTTTCAAAGAAATGGAGAGAAACAGTGACTAGCTTCAAACCATGTGTATTTTATAGTAAGAAAGATAAAACAACAATATTTATAGGGGGGATAACTAGATCCCTAAGCGTCCCATCCATACTTTCAAAGTGGCTTAATTGCATACAGGGTGATAGAAATTTAATGCCGAGTTCAGTTAACTTCAAACCTTCATAAGTATGTTTTTCTATATTCTGATACACAATTTTATTCTCTTTCGAACGGTATGAGGGTTCCTTCCCTATAGCTATCTCTTCTAGTTTTTTAGTTATCTTCTATTTTTTGTGTAATCAACTAAAATCATGTAATTTCTTGGATAGCTGTGGAATTTTTAGCAAAACTTCAAAACAAACAACTAAACTGTGCTATGCTATATGCTACCAACCGCATATTACTAAATATCTCCATTAGCGCGTAATTTAAAAAGTTCGGTTATTTTTTTAACAGACCACGTATTATATTACCCAATGTTATATTTTATAATTTTTTTGTTGTTGTTCAGATTTCCTAGTATTTTTTAGATTTCTCTATATTGTATTATAATTTAAATATAAATTAAAATGATATTGTCACAAGTATCTCGCACAGGTTTGTGTGCAACTGTGTTACAAGAGTTTTGAAACATTTCTGTTGGGTTTTTTTTAATTCTATAAATAAATAAATACACCCTTTTGAAAGAGTGTCATCGGTATTAAACGATATTACTTCTAAGTATTTAACACATCTATCCTTACTGCTATTACTAATCGATTTTTTGTCAAATATTCAAATCTCAAAGACCGACTAAATGAAGCAATGATAACGCGCCTTTTTTCTAAATTTAAATCCGATACGTTGAAGACAGTTAATTTCCAGGTCAACTGTTCCAAATCATCGGAATAAATCATCCAGTGTTGGCACCACATACTATTTATATATCTAATAAATTTTACGCCGAATTAAATTTTCATCGCTCCCATTTAAAGTGTTGCAAATCCTAGGATTTTTCCTTGTTTCTCTTTAATTAATGGTCTATATACAGTTTTCCATATGGTTCCCATTGGAATTTTTCTTAACTTGGACATTTCTTCGACACATTCCATTTTACTGAACTTTTTAGGTTCAGTCAAAGTTTGTTTATACAATTTTGAAATCTCTCTAACATCTAAAGACAAACATCTTCGATTTTCATTTCTGCACTGCAGCTGTAGTCTGTCTGGCTCTTTCTTCTGTTAATCCATTTCTCCAAATTATGTTTTTGATTCTCACAAACGGTTAACAAGAATCTCATTTATGTATTATCTCATAAGAAACATTTTACTCCTAAATTTTTAACAGATTATTTAAGGTAAGATCCCTACCGGAGTAATAATCCTAATCCTTTGACAGTTGAGCTTAACGATGGACTTTAACTGAACTCGCATCAACGCAGTAGTTATTCTCTTAAATCTATGAACATATTCCAAATATGTATCAATCAGCTTTTTTATGAAGGCGTATAGTTCAGAAATACCCTGTATTAATCAGTAATGTCATTCAGAGGAAAAATTGATTAAATTGGCAAATATAAATACCTCATAGAAAAGTAAATCATAACCACACACGTACAACATTTTCTTGAAGTGTGATTGAACACGTGCCTGTTTGTGTTACATGAGCTGTTGTCTGCATTTTGTTTACTTTCCATCAGAGTGAAAAGCAAAGTGGCGTTTATGACAGGAAAGTAAACTGGTTCCGCAGCTCAAGTTCGATGGAACAATTTCTGGCTAATATTGTTGACAATGTAAAGAGCTTGGACCACTTTCAAGCTTTAATATTGACATTCAAGTTATATGTAACATAATACAGAATATTTCATATTGGATGCCATAACATGATTTTCTCGGAAACTGTAAAACTTAAAAGATGTTTAAATATAGAATGATTTACTGTGTAATAGTTTCCCTAAGAAAAATGTCTTCGTTAGTTTGGGTACTTAAGAAAAGAGAATAAGAAAATTTACACTGATGGTGAATTTTTGGTTAGGAAACGTCATTAAGTAATAGTATATGATAGATGCATAATTGAATTCGCCAGTAAAAAATAAATTCACTGATCCGAAGTTTTAATAGGTTTCTGTATTCGAATACAAGAGCGAAAATGATGTTAAAATTAACAAAAAATTTATGGTTAGGGAAGATGAAAAAGAGGCACCGGGAAAAACATATTTTCTGTTTAGTTCAAATTGCTTTGAATGAATTAAATTGTTTTTTCCTCATTTACAGTGGTGAAGATGCAGGGGTACCTAAATGAGAATTTGTTAATAAAAAAGATTGGTCGTTATAACAATGAATATTTAAAAAGAGCATTTTATAAGTTACAAGAAACTTTTAAGATAAACACTTTTATATACAATTATAAGTGATGTGATTCCGAAAATTAAATATATTGTGGATTGCTTGCATACATTGCTAATACATTATACCAATTACTTAGAACAAGAAAAAAAAACGAGAACGTATTTAATTTTTCTGTCATTAGCTCTCAATCTTGACATAATGTAACAGTAAAATTTACTTTTGAAACTGGATATCATCACAGTAAATAAGAACATTCACTGCCAATTTTCTCGAAAGCGGTGCAGATTATCGACGTCGAGCAAAAGTATTTTTTATGCCGTTTAAGATGCTCATATTTTCTTTCAAGTTGGCAGCATGTTTTGTATATTAAATTATACAACTTTGTTATCGCATCCAACTGGAAAGAGCTTGTATAAAATTCAAACTATTAACGACTAAGTATCATATTTTACGTCTTACGTGCTATTTCAATGCGTTCGTTTCAAGAGTTTCGAAAACAAATTGTGTACAATGTACAAATACTTAATGCGCAGTTTTCAAAGTTTTAGCGAAAATTATTTGACCATTATATCTTCTGAACTTTTCAATTAATATGTATATTTTTTATAAAGAGAGCTTTATGCCCAAAGTTACCGTCAAGTTCGTTATTTTAAAGGAACAGTAAAATTTTCTTTGTATTTTTAACTTTGATTCGTTATTTTAATAAACTTTTCTTACAATCAACTGTTATTCTTTCCTCAACATTTTTTAATATTCCGCTTTCTTTAAGAAAAAATAATACAGTCAAATTCTAAATTTGTTGTTTTTTTTTAATGAATCATGGTTTTTATAAGTCGATTACTGAAGATATTAAGGGAAAAGTGACCTTATAATAATTTTCAAACATTCTGCAATACAGGGTGTTTCATAATATATGCGCAGGACTTCAGGATGTGATAGCTCGTCCAAAAATTTGAAAAAAAGTTTGTAATAACTTACCCTCTAAAATGCACAATTTTCGAGATACAGGGTGTTGAAATTGTAAAAAAAATTTCGTTTTTTGCGAATATCTCCGGAACCGTTTATCGTACAGAAAACAGCTTTTGTAAGCATTTACTACTCATAATAAGCTATGTTCTGTGCGAGAAAAAAAATTTTTTCAGTCATAATTGGTGAAGATTTTGAAGGGGAAGTGGGTGTTTTTCTCCCCAACTTCTACGCCACTGGAAAAAATACAGTTTTGAGACGCCCATTTGAACCGCCAATATTTTCTACACAAAAAAAGTACTCTTGGTCATAAGCTCTAAAGTTGACCGTTTTCGAGAAAAATCTACTTTTATGTTGAAAAACATGGTCAATTTTTTTAAATAAAATTTTTTTACTAATTAAACAAAATTTATTTAATCGTTAGAACAAGTAACAAAACCAAACGTTAACTTCATAGTTGCAAAATTAAAAAAAACAAATCGTACACAGTTAAATTAAATGTTGGAAATGTCCTCCGTTAGCTTCAATGCACGCAGCAATTCTTCGACGCATTGACTGTCTAACACGCAAGAAAATTTCCGGAGTGTTCCGAATTATGTCGCAAGATGCAACAATGCGTTCTCTTAATTGATCAACATTTTCAACTGGAGTAGCGTAGACTAGGGTTTTGAGATGGCCCCAAAAGAAAAAATCTAAACAATTAAGTTCGGGAGATCGCGGGGGCCAAGGGTGGGGACCTCCTCGACCGATCCAACGGTCTTGGTATTCGTCGTCCAAGTATTGGCGAGCAACCAAACTAAAGTGGGCCGGAGCTCTATCATGCATAAAGTACATGTTTTCTCTTACTTGAAGCGGTACATCTTCCAGCAGTTCCGGCAGTACTTCTTCTAGAAATTGTCGATAATCTGCACCGTTTAATCTGTTCGGTAAAAAATGTGGGCCTATCAAATGATCACCGACGATGCCAGCCCAAACATTCACAGAAAATTGTTGCTGATGATTGCCTTCTGCAATTTCATGTGGATTTTCTTCAGCCCATATGTGGTTATTGTGAAAATTGAAAATACCATCTCTCGAGAAAGATGCTTCATCGGTAAACATAACTTCGGCTCCAAACTGAGACATGACATTTTCCCATAGTCGTTGGTGAATGAGTTGAAACAAGTTATGATGTGGTACTTGGCGATCACGATGTCTTTCTTGATACAACCGCCTTGCTTCTGCCGAATTACCGCTCGCCATTCCGTAAAGGTAATGCATTTCGCACATTTCAGCGTTTGTGTAATTCATTTTTACTTTTGTAATACAAATTGACTTTTCGCAGGTACAAACTAATTGTTATTTTGACAGGAGGTAGCTTTTGTTTTAAAATTTAAAGCCTACTTGATAAAAAAAATTATAATACATTTAGTAAAATAAAAATTTTATTTCAAAAAATTGACCATGTTTTTCAACATAAAAGTAGATTTTTCTCGAAAACGGTCAACTTAAGAGCTTATGACCAAGAGTACAGTTTTTGTGTAGAAAACATTGGCGGTTCAAATGGGCGTCTCAAAACCGTACTTTTTCCAGTGGCGTAGAAGTTGGGGAGAAAAACACCCACTTCCCCTTCAAAATCTTCACCAATTATGACTTTGAAAAAAATTTTTTCTCGCACAGAACATAGCTTATTATGAGTAGTAAATGCTTACAAAAGCTGTTTTCTGTACGATAAACGGTTCCGGAGATATTCGCAAAAAACGAATTTTTTTTTACAATTTCAACACCCTGTATCTCGAAAATTGTGCATTTTAGAGGGTAAGTTAATACAAACTTTTTTTCAAATTTTTGGACGAGCTATCTCATTCTGAAGTCCTGCGCATATATTATGAAACACCCTGTATATTTCGTATAAAATGTAATATAAACTATACTTTAATATCAAAATTAGTTGGGGCCAAATATTATGAAATAATTTTTGTTTACATTTTTTTTAAATACAGGTTGGGCCATTAGTGTGAGAAAGTAAAATGTTATTTAAAATACAGAAAAAAAGTTTTTATAAAAGTTGTACAGAATCAAAAAACCTAAAGGAAAAATTAATTTGAAACGTAAGGGTGATTAGTATATATTACATTTTTTAAATGGAACACCCTGTATATTTTTTAATATATGGATTTCTGACAAAAATTCTATATATGGCTATATAAACAGTTTAACATTTTAGTGCGGGGTTGTCAAGTTATGTAGAAATTTTTTAAAGTTTTGGAAAAAACATGACCTCGAAGAAGTTGTATTAACTTTCAACTACTAAAACTTGGGGCAAAAATATTTGACACAGTTATTGACAAATGTTAGGCAAAGACACCTATATTAGCTAATATCGATATTTTATACAGGGCATTTTTTTATAAATCGTTCATTTTTAGAAAGTTCAAACTTAATTTTCTAAAATTTTTCAAACGGAACACCCTGTATTTTATTGTTCTATTTTATTCACACATCAGTCCACTTCAACTTTTATTAAGTATGTTCTACACCTAAAGTTGTTGATTTTTAAGATATAGCAACATTTGTGGAAAAACCTTATTTCTATTATTTTCGGTCGCACGAAATGGCTTTGGAAAAAACTGTCACATTGTGTCATTGTGTCAGCTTGTCGGTTCATAATTTATCATTCCATTTTGAGTTAATTTTATTATTATTAAATAATTTATTTGTGGTATTCTATAAAATAATAAAAATTAAGTTTTTTCCGAAATGTTGTTATATCTTAAAAACTAACAATTTTAGATATACAACATGCTTGATAAAAGTTGAAGTGGACCGATATGTGAATAAAATAGAACAATAAAATACAGGGTGTTCCATTTGAAAAATTTTAGAAAGTCAAGTTTAAACTTTTTAGAAATGATCGTATTATAAAAAATGCCCTGTATAAAATATCGATATTAGCTAATATAGGAGACTTTGTCTAACATTTGTCTATAATAATATAATTATTTTGTTCGATGCTGAAAGTTAATACAATTTCTTCGAGGTCATGATTTTTCCAAAATTCGAAGAATTTTCTACTTAACTTGGTAACCCCGCACTAAAATGATAAACTGTTTATATTGCGATATATAGAATTTTCTATATATCGCAATATAATTATTTAAAAAATGTAATCTTAGGCGTGTCTCGTTTTTATTCATCGCCCTGTATGTTTCAAATTAATTTTGTAGTTTAGGTTTCTTGATTCTGTACAACTTTTATATAATTTTTTTTCCGTATTATGAGTAATAAGAGAGTTATTTGGTAACGTTACAAAATCTACTTTCTAACTTTTCTTAACTATGATCTCCAGACATTTCTTTTGTAGTAAATAATTTTATAGAGAACTACATATATAATTTTGAATATAAGTTATATACAAGGTGTTCAATAAATATGCCGACAAACTTTTAGGGATAGTAAGGGATATCAAAACTAAAATTTTATGCTTTATAAACATACGTCCGAAAACGTTTCGTTTTCGAGATACAAAATGTTAAAAATTTGTAAAAAAAAATTCATTTTGATCAAATTATAGCTTACAATAATTGTTCATTGTTGACCATTTGCTTCAATACAAAGATTGCACCACCGTTCATTGACTCGCGCACCCTATGGAAGATACCAGAGGTAGCACAATCAGCCATTATTTTTGCGACAAGATCTTCCCCATTTCGAATGGGTATCTTGTAGACTAAAGATTTCAGACAACCCCAAAGGAAGGAATCGAGATGGTTTAAATCTGGAGTACGCGTAGGCCAGCCCACCGGACCTCCTTTTCCATTCACTAGCTGCCAAATCGCTGGTCCAGATACTGGCGTACGTTCAAACAGAAGTGTAGAGGTGTCCCATCAGTCTGAAACCACCTGTTGACTATATTGTCTAAGGGGACATTTTCTAATAATCCAGATATTACAGAACCGAATTTACAGAAAATGTGGATAAAAGTTTGCGTTTAAACAAGCAGGCAGCAAGTAACTCTCTCTCAATACCAGCCCAAATGTTTACAAAAAATTGTTGCTGATATCTTTTAGAGACAGGTTGCCCCATGAGCATGCTTCTAGAATTACTGTAACAACGGTAATGGATTCAAAAGATGCCTACTTAGCAATAAACTGAAATATTCATTAAAATCGGTTGAAGATATTAAAAAAACGATTTTTTACAAATTTCAACACTCTATCTCGAAAACGAAACGTTTTCGAACGTATGTTTATAAAGCAATTTTTGTTTTGATGTACTCTACTACCCCTAAAAGTTGGTATACTTATGGAACACCCTGTATAGTATATCTTATTAAATAATTCAGTACTATGGCTATGACAATAACAAAAATTTTAAAAAATCTGTATATATGTTCTAATTTTCGTCAATTTCTTCATGAAGTTCGGAAGTACCAACCCAACAGATTTCCAGCCTCAGATCAGTAATGAGGTTATGTTATTGGAATATGTAAATAATTGTGAGAAGAGAAGAATGGAGTTTGAAAGACTAACAATTGTTATTTAGGACCTTGTATTTATAAAGCAATATTTTTTACGTGGAATCTTGAAGGCCACAAGATAAATATGCGAGGAGAAATAGATCTGGATAGGTTAGGCATGATAAAAATTTGGATATTGGAAAAATGTAATAATAATTTTACATTTAATTTTAACTATATTTCTAAGAAGAAGAAGATTCTTAGAAACAAAAAGTTAAATATAACTGACTAAAAAATTTTAAGTCAAGGAGGTTAACCCTGAGGTAAGGCCCATTGTTTACCAAGTACTCTGTACATATAATTTAATATGCATTAACATTCAAAAACTATTTTAAGAAGAAAGCCACTTGAGAAAGTAGGTAGTCCTTAAGCTGGGACAAACATTTATAAAATTAATTTGAAGTAGATCTATATCTTTAAAATAAACTACAGCCTCCATCCAAACTTTAATGCGCATTCTACCGATGAAAATAATCAAGGTTTGCCCTATAAAATTTTTGATAGGATGCTTCCCTACGGAGATACAGGGTGTTAAAAGATTCAAATATTTATATAATTTTTCCTATAACTTCAATGGTAAAAAATATTTAATGATAAAATTTGGGGGATGACATTTTTTAGTATGGATTATTTTTTCATGGATAAATTATTCCAAAATACACTCCAGTGGCGTAGTTATTGGGGGCGTAGGGGACTTTTTTTGAAAAAAAATCGTACGACATTGGTTTTTTAAATAATTTTAAATGTTTTTAAAATGTACAATCAATGTGTGGCAATAATGTATTCTTGTAAAGTATTCGTAAAATTTACTGGTCTTTAGATAATTGAGAAATCAAATAAGATATTTAAGTACCTACATACGTTGCTATTTATCATTTTCTATTGATTGCTAAATGTGTAATAATAAATTCAATATCTAATATTTTTGAGAGATTTCAAAACACACCACTGTTTTGTATGTTGCAAAAAGTTTGTTATTTTTAATTCAACTAAAAACAGATTTTAATAAAAAAAAATATGGTAGGTATTCAATTATACAAATATTGAATAAGCAGATATACATACGGTATACAACAAGAAATACTTTTTCTAGCGTTCACCGTCGAGCTCGTGAAACGGCATATTTGTCGCTACCAAAACGTCAAGCAAGAGAAAGGTTTTTACAACAATGCGAACAGCCTGATTTTCAGTTATTATTATTATTTACCGATGAAGCGAAATTTACAATTTACAAACCATTTCGATATCATAATAATAATAACCACCAATGGACAGTTTTTTCTGAAGGTTTGGGCAGGCATCGTGGGCGATTACTTGATTGGTCCCTACTTTTTACCCAAAACCCTCGATGGACTTATCAAAGATTCCTACAAGAAGAATTTACCACCACTTCTAGAAGAAGTGCCATTGAGGTTACGTCAATTATTGTGGTATATGCATGATGGGGCGCCACCTCATTACAGCCTTACCGTTAGACAGTTACTGAATAGATTGGTAGAAGAGGACCCATTGCTTGGCCGGCTCGTTCCCCCGACCTGAATCCCTTGGATTACTTTTTTTGGGGCTACCTCAAACTATTGTATATCGTACTCCAGTTTCTAATATAGAAGTACTACGACAGCGCATTGTAGAGGGTTTCGCAACCATACACCATACGGCTGGAGTTATGAGGCGTGAAAGACGATCAATGGGGAGACGCTGCGCAGCATGCATTGCATCCCAAGGGTAGCACTTTGTGATGTTCTATAGTCTTTTGAAATCTCAAAAATATTAGGTATTGAATTTACTATTATACATATTTATAGAAAATGGTAAATAGCAACGGAGATACTTAAGTATCTTTTTATTTGATTTCCCAATTATCTAAAAACCAGTAAATTTTACAAGAATACTTTATTGCCACAAATTGATTGTACATTTTAAAAACATTTAAAATACCAGTGGCGTACGATTTTTTATTTATTTTTTTTTTTTTCAAAAAAGGTATACAACTCCCCAAATAACTAGGCCACTGGAGTGTATTTTCTCAAATTTTATTACTCAATCTTTTATGCCAGTGAAGTTATAGGAAAAATAATATAAATATTTGAAACTTTTGACACCCTGTTTGTCCATAGGGAAGCGTCCTATCAAAAATTTGTATAGGGCAAAACTTGATTATTTTCATCGGTAGAATACCCCATTAAAGTTTGGCAAAACTTCTCATTAACATCCTGTATACACACTATATGAGAACTTACCTATATAATAGGTACATAGATAATACAGTAAGAATATTGGTCCCTAGTTACCGCATTGAGATGAATTGCCATTATTATGGACGATGGGTATCTTCCATGTTGTGTATTGATTGCTAATGTACTTCGCATAGGTCAGAAAATTCATCATCTATATCTAGCTGCACTGTCATTCACGTGTGAAATACCGAACGGTTTATCTCTATTCATGCCGGCATCAAAGCGTTCATTTTACATGTAATAATTTCCTTTACTGAAGATCCGAGGTGTGATCCTTATTAATCTGGAGATAACTGTTGTAATTTAACGGTTACGTGATCAATTTCTGCGTGAAATTTTGTTCATTATGAGGCATTATTTATTTAATTGAATTAAAAGTACAAACTTTACGCTCTGAATGTATATTTAATTACGTTTATACAGTAAGTTTACGTTAGAGTAAATATAATAAACTACATCTAGTGAGGAACTACCATAGAGCAAAGGGGTGTAGAGAGAGGAGCGGGCAGATCACTAGGGAATCTGCAGACTCTTGTTAACTCAACTAAACACTAATAATTTTTAATAATGTATATATATGTATATTTATGTATTAAATATAGAAATTCTACTAAAAACTTTTCAAGGGCAAGGAGTGTGAGATAATCGAGTATGAGGATTTGAACATAAAAATTTAATTGGCCCCCAAAGTCCGACATAAAGTATTTGCATAGTTTTAGAAGATTGTATTTTTTGTCATTAACAATGTCAAATCTCGGATCTAGAAATACTGAAAACTAAAATGTCACAATTGTGTCCAGCAACAAGATATATTAGTGGTCTGTTTCCATAGATCACGGATGTCCAGTTGATCTATTTAGATTTCGCGAAAGCCTTTGATAGAGCATCGAAATATAGACTCCTCTTAAAACTAGATTATCTTGGAATTCGTGGTCAACTACTTACTTGAAAGAGTAACTATTTATCTAACAGAGTCGTTTCAGTTCGTATCGGTTCTGATTATTTTTTCTCTTCGTGACGTCTACTCGGGTATGCCTCAAGGATCCTTTTGGCCCCAGTGTTTTTCCTTCTCAACTTATCGGATCTTGATGATATGATAACCATATCTCATTCTTTTTATGCTTATGATACTAAAATGTATGGCAATCCCTTAGACAACATGACATTATTCAGAGTAAACTTAATGATATCGAACACTGATGTCGTATAGTTTTTCCGATATCAATTGAAGAACCAAGAGGATGACAGTACGTACCAGGTTAGGTCGCTGATGCAGCAACTCGGCACTGAAATGTTTGAAAACTTGTTCCCATATTTATTTAGCCATACCCATATACAGGTCTGGTCCAACTAAACATGCAGGTGATAGAAATGTATACGCCCAATTGAAGAATGCGCGTGCAGGCAAACTGCGTTATACACTGTTGCTCAGATCGACTGCGTCATAAATTTCAGTTGTCGACAAGCCGCCTGGCAGTGCAGTGCAGCAATGCTGAATTTGGTGTGATTCATGTAATTTTAATTTATTATAGGCGCGTTCTATTAATCATTCATGTTACAATTGCGAAAGGGAGAAATAAGAGGGATATTTGGTAATATTAATACAACGTGGCATTTGGGACCTTTTGAAACGGAACAAAAGGAAATTTACCATCAATATAATAAAATTGTTTGAGGACATAAATAATTAAAATATGTTGTTGGCCAAATGAACATATAATAGACATTATATACAAATTATTATAATTTTTTACCTTTAGCAGAAAACTATTTTAGGAACGCCTATGAAACTCATTAAATTTTATTGCTCGGCTCTTTTATACATGTTCAACTGATTTCGGAAAGACTAGGACCTGTTTTTTGTAAGTACTTTTCAATTTTTCACTCCCCACTTTTCACTTTTCTTGATATTTCCTGTTTTCAAAACTAATATTCAAAAAACAGTTATTAGTAATCTGCACAGTGAAAATAAATAGCTGAAGCTTCTTAAGACGTGTAAAGTACGTTTTTTTATAATACAGAATCATTATTCGCATTTCTACATTTGTATAATGAAAAGTGAAAAGTTGAAAAATACAAAAAATAAGCCCCTCTACCTCTTAACACCACGAAGTATACTCCACTTAGTAAATAACAATCCTCACAAGTCGATTTGGGCGTTATGATAATAGCAAACCTTTCCTGGTCGTTTAGCAACGTTAGAAATATGGGAAGACGGTAGCCTCTCGTGATCTTCCTGCAGCATTTGATTGGTGTACCTTCTTTACCAACGATAGCAGGGTGCCCAGTTGACTCTGGACACCCTGAATTAAATTCTGCGTTGATTGATATAGAGGTTTCCTATACTTATATTTAACAGTTTCGAAGATAATCGCGATTATTTATAAAAGAGGAACTTCCATTAATTTGCGTCCGTTAATCCTTAATTATGGATTATCAAGTTAGATCAAAGATATATTTTTGTATCCGAAATTTCAACTTAAACTAACGACAATAAAGTACATGCATAACTTCAAAAGAAATATTTGGGCAGATTTTTTACTTAACTAACGAATGCAAATGTCAGTATAAGAAAGCTCTATTGAGACAAATCTGTGTTTCATAGATGGCTACTAGATTAGGCGAATTACTAATCCATGTTGTTCCAGATGTACTCTTGATGAGGCATGGATACTTATGGATTTGTCTGATAACAATTACTCCATGAGCTAATAATACCCCAAAGAAGTCAGAAAATTACCTATGGATTAGTAATTCATCTAACCTGTAGTTTGAAAAAAAAAAGTTTTCAACCTTTGAAGATTACTGTAATGACCGCAAAATTTTGAGGACCCTGTGCATAGCTGGGTCAAATGTGGCACATTTTCTATGAATACATAACATCTACTACTAATAATGCAAATATGACATTTCCAGCTATACAGATGTTAGAGATATTTAATATTAATCGTGACGGTGTACCTATCAAAATTTTTAAAAAAATTTAAATATCTCGAAAACCATCAATTTTCAAGGCATGGATGAGGTGACAGAAATTACTTAAAATAACTCCTAGAATCGATAAATGATATAAAAAATGAGGTACTTATTCCATTTAAAATAACGGAAATGACGTCATTTCCGGCGAAACCGGAAGTACCCCATACTTGGAAATATTTCATTTGGAAAGACTGAATTGAACCCGGATAGCTGTCAAAATTTCCAATTTCTATTGTAACTGGAAGTTTAAAAACTTTTAATGAACGGGTTACATGAAAAATCCTGTATACGTATATACTACAATGTCAATATTTAATTTTAAGTCTGTACAGCATTGTTAAAACATTTAAGCACAGGTCAAGGATATATAAAATCCATCTATACTTTGGATACTCACAGTTAATCAAAACTGACGTCAATATAGCAATATACGAGTATATGATATTGTAAATTAGACACAGATATGTTACAAGATACGAGTATAAAAATAGAAATAGAATTGCCCCAATTTCTACTTTAACTAATTATAAATTGAAGTACTTTATTTTAACATCAAATGTCAATAATAATAATACAATATTTAAAGTAAATATCTGATGTTGTAAACTAAACAAATACTTTTAATCAAATTTAATATTTTAAGTATATGGATATTGAGAGGGTACTTTGTCAGTACAGCAATAAATGTCTTAAATAAGCAATATTTAGAAATATAATATTCCATCAAATTTCAGCTTTTATTATTAAAATCAATAATATTTTATTTCAATCAATTTACTGAAACACTGAAACTTAATTTAACAACTATCTTTGTTACAGAATTTTTCATAACAAGACCAAACAAAAATATTACGCATAAGTTCGTTTCTTGAAAATCAGGGAGACGAGATTTGACGCTTAGCTAAAACAAAACAAGATAACTTACAGTTTCCAGAGCAGGTAGGTGTGTGAAATTAAAAAAATGCGAACCAATATAGAAAGTTTTAATTGCCAATTTAATTTTCAATTACACATTCTTTCATGTCGGTACGAATCGGTGTCGTAACTGTATCACGTTATTCGATAAAATCTGTCGTTCAAACACAATGGCACAATCAACGTAATTGGCTGCCAATCAGCGCAATGGAAGCTACAGCCTACGGTGCCGAAGCAGGATTTATTCTGATATTAAGCGAGGCCAGAGCACACTCAACGTCAACTAGCATAATCTAATAGATAGAGCATGAATAGAGTTCGTCGCTTATTTAAGAGGCCTGGGAAATTCTGGAGTGTCTGTGTCGCCGGCAGCTGAAAAGTAAAATTTCAGGGATACTCAGTCCAACGGATAAGTTCATATTTTAGACAGAACAGATAAGTTGAGGAGATGGCATGATGTTTTAATTGTTGATAGAGATTTAAAACAATTCGGGGTATTTCATAAAGAATTGAACTTCATGAAAGACGACGTTCTCATGTTAGAATAGGACAATTTCCAGTTAAGATGAAAATTTCAGCAGTTATGTTTTAGGGTGAGAATTTAAAAGAGAATATTTATTTTCTGCTCATCGGTAGATTGAGCTAGTTACAATTTACTGATGGAGTAATTATGATCCTTTTCGTCCTTACTGAGGATTTCCCCAAGGAGGCGCCCTTTTTACGAGTCTGGAGAAGCCTTGGAGCTACAGACCAGACAAACAGAGATAGAGTTAATTTAGGTTCCGGATCATATGGGTATTCCTGGCAACGAAAGAGCAGACCAATTGGCTCGTCTTGGATCCAGGAGGCTTGGTCAGGGACCTGAACCAATCCTCGGAATCACACGAGATAGCATCGGGAACCTCAATAAATGGGCCTATCAAACATTAGGTCAAAACTGGAAGATGAACAGAGGATGAAGGCAGGCCCATAGCTGGGCCTGATAAACCTAAGACGAGATGACTGAGAGCCGCAAACCAAATGGTGGGGATCCTGACAGGGCATTACAGACTTAGCAGGCATTTAAGTTTAATAGCAATTGCCCGAAATGTAGAGAAGGGAGGATATCCATATCCATATTTTGGGACATTCCGCAACTTTCGTGAGGTTGAGGCATAAAGTTTTTGGTACCAAAGATTTGCAAGAGGATGAGGTGACCTTCCATTGATCAAATGCCTGGTGTTCATCAGGGTGTCAGGAAGATTCGAGGAGGGTCAAAGGCAGACAAAGTATTGGTAATGGGACGACGCAGCACGTAAAAAGGGCCCACATGTGGCCTAATTTCCAGGCTGAAACCACCCCGACAACCTACTACTACTTTCGTCCTTCACATAAGGAGAACTTATGCCACCAAAAAATGAAAAGAAAAAAAAACTTTGAGAACAAATTTTCTAGATTTTTTCGTTTCACCTAAGGATGACAATAGAGGTGTCGTGTGAGCCACTCCACTACTTTCGACCATGTTTCCAATCCACACCAAAGCTCCAAAAGCAGTCAGACGGAGCAGTACACGTAAGCAATGTTTTAAATCAGGCACACTAAACCAGAGCAGATTCCTCGCAGAAATTCCTCCATTCCAAAAGAGAATATCCACAATGAAAATTTTGGCGGAACAATCAAGAATTGCGATCGAACGTCAACCGTGGACATCTGCGATTCATTAACCAGAATCAAGTGTACAACTCTCCAAAGTTTACGTCGTTATATTTTTCACAATCTATTGTATATAACCCAACCAATGTTACACAAATACACAAATAATTTTAAATAAACTTTTTGTATTCAATTCAAAATTGTTATAAATTGTTGTGACCTAAGTTTAGATCTAGATTCTAAATCCAAATCGTCTAGGTGGTTAAAACAAAAGTGCTTTATACCCCAATAGCAAAGAGAGTGAAAGGACAGAAGAAAGTATTAAGCAAAAAACATTAAAAAACAAATCAGAGCCAAAAGACTCAGGCGAAAGCCATGGTAAAAATGCCATCGAGAGTGTGTCCAATAAGTTATAGGAAACAACAACAGAGCATGTTCTACTCTCTAAATATCAGGTTCTAAATTAAAATTTTTGGTCAAATAGCAGAAATGAAAAGAGGTTGACCAGAAAGAGGCTCCCGACAACATTTCCCGGTTCAGTATGTTGCTGTCAAAAGTCGAGCCACCGGTATAGTGACTACCACCTCGAGGAGGACCAATAGATAGGACGTAGTAGCTTCAAGAAGATAGTAGGCCGATAAATTTCTCGTGTGTGTGACGACCCAAACCATAGGGCAGATTTATAATATAGAGATAAATTTGTGAGCTTGTATTAAAACCGTGGATTTGATCTGATGGATACAAAAATATCCATTTTTCAGTAACATCTCGCAGTTAATCCGAAGGACAACTGATTTCCTAAAAGATCACAAGTCAGGATATAATGACGAGTTTGATACCACTAAGCTGCATATTTTAAGAAATAAGTCTAACCAGATGATTACGTGGCAAGATAAAAATTTTAATTCTTTCGATTTAATCATCCGTTTATTATGTACGATTTGGCGTTTCTGGACATAAATCGAATTTCTTTCTCTTCGTGACGTATCCTATTCTTGTCAAACGTATATTTAGAATGAAATGAATCTATTTCGCTCAGTCTGCACTGTATCGTCATGTATCGTCATAGGTATAGGTCAGTGCTAATGATTAAAAATTTGTCACATTTTAATAGTGAAGTTTGGAACCTTGACGATATTTAAGAGATGGTTTAGAGTCGTTGAGATTTCGAAAATGGATATACTTTCTTATAATCAAATTCAAACTTTCCATTTGAACAATTGGTGAAAAGGAGCAACATTTGAAGAATGAGTATCTAGTTCAATTTCTCTATATTGAAATCAGGAATATCTGTTTCATTCTCTAATTTTCATAATAATTTCCGAAGAAATATATCATCAGAATCACGTTTTTTTTCCATTACTTTTGGGTATTATTACTTGGAAATACGGCTATTAAATGTACTCTCGAAAAACAGTACAGCAGTCACTACAACAATGTATTACAAACTGACTTTCAAATATAGTCCGGCTTCATAAATGTAAGAAATCTACAAACTACAAACAGAATTTTTTGTAAGTACTCGCCGCGATAAAATACATGTATTTCAGCAATTCTAAAACAGTTTTAAACGCATTTTTAATTGTTTTTTTTTTCTATATGACCTTAAACTTCCGATACAAGTTTGTAACATCAGTTAACTCATTTTTGCTCTTTTTTTTGCTCCTTTTTCATCCCTTTAAATTTTTCACATTAACACCCTATATATCATGTTTCATGTTATGCTGAAAATTTAAAATTATTCGTGGAAATTCTTAATATTAAGTTAAGTATTTACATTTATTACAATATTACTTTTGATGATACTTATAATTGATCGGTAGAATTATACAAAATTTATATTATACCATACCACAATAATTCTCTGTGCCCAACCACTCCCCTTCTGTAATTTTTTTGGCTCATTTGCTAAATAGCTATCAATGTATTTTTTATTAAGTAATATAAACCAATACTTAGGTATATATTTTTAAGCAGAAGCATGTAATTAGGGTTCTTGTAATCTATTTGCTTTTTGTCTAAAAAATTTGGAACATTAAATAAATGCCATTTATAGCAAACTAAAATAATTAAATTTAATCAGACGGTAGTAAAACAGCTTATGATGAAAAAATGTTTATTGAATGTGACCCAGTTAGCTGGTACGTAGTTATTGTTCGGTACTTTGGTGTAAATTACATAAAACCAAGTTTAGAACAGAATTTCGAGGCTTGGGGCGTTTCTGTGTCATATCGTAGCGTGAGTTAAGTGTTCTATAAAGGAACAAAGGCGTTTCTCCATTTTGTCCAATTTATAGATTCACTCTTGAGTAGTTGGAGTACTCTCATACTGTGTTATGAAGTTATTACCCAGTATCGCAATCAGGGCGACTAGACCTATTCATTTTGTATAAAGGTTAAGGGTCATTCACAAGGATATCGTGAAAAAAAGGCAACCCTTCTTTTATTTGAGGTCTGTCTAAAGAAACAGAGAATAGGTGTTTTTCTTATAAACTCCATTGCACTTTTTGTAAGGTGCTTCACAAATGATTCTCAAAAAAAAAACAGTTTAATAATACACGTAATGAAAATTCCTCGTGAAATATTATATACAGGGTGTCTGGTAAGTACCTCCTAATCTCTCGGGAGTGTATAGGGGAGTTCAAAATAAAACTAGTCCTTCCTATAATTTTTTTTTCCTAATGTGCCCCCTAACGGAGTTATGGGGGGTCAAAGGGGTACCTAGAAATTAACGTTTAGGGTTATAACTTTGAAATCACCCTGTATATTTTAATAAAATTTTCGTACGTTGTATTACACATGGAGCTCTACGATTTGATGCTAAAATCAACTTTTTGCTATTATCAGGTGTCCAGAAACGGACTGGCCCTATCACAATTTTTCTCAAAATTTTGACAGAAGTAATTTTATCAAACTGAAAATATTATTATTAGATACTCTGAAGGTTTTTCTTTAAAAATGGTACTCTTTATTTATTTCGAAAAAATGAACGGTTTGCGAGATAAATCGGTTTTGAAAAAAATTGGTAACAAATACAACAATTAAAATTTATTTTAGTTTTAGTTCAAATAATTATAATCCCTGTAGAGCGTAGACGGAGCCACGGTAGCGCAGTCGGTCGAGAGTGCGGTGGCAAGCATTTCTCTGCTAGGCTTCCTACTCTGGTCCGGGTTCGATCCCCGGTGTCGGCACTGGCAATGTCGATGGATAATGGGTGTTTGTCCGCGTTTTTCCAAGTGTAGCCCCCTTCCGCACAAGCCTTTGGTTTTTGGATTTGGGGGTTGTCTCATTTCTGTGGAGTGTTTTGTTTATGTTTTAATTATTGCACAAAAAAATACTTTATATGAGTCGTTTCAGTTAGTTGTAATACAAAGACGTGATTCTATCGTCAAACTGAAGTTAATTTCCTATGGCAAATATCGATTTATTTTTGCTTTTCCTTTGTGTTGTTTTCAAGCATGAGGATCATAAATGTAAAATCTTTAATAATCAAAACATTTGGGTCAATAAGTAAACCAGTTTGTATTTACAATCATTGTAAAAAGTCAAAGACAAAAAAGGAAGTTGCTTTAAAACAAAATTGAATAAGAAAACAGTTTGAATTACTCATATTACTCAGGATGGTAAAAATGTCAAGTGTTACGTACCTACTCTGCCAAGTTAAAGACAAAAAACTAAATAAATAAGGCAAAGTGTGGCCCTGAGAATCTCTTCAGAGTAGTCTTTTCAGACTGAAATCCCAGCAATGCCAGAGTCCTAAAATATTATAAATCCAATTTGGATGTAAATAATTTAAAAACAATTAAAAACAAGGTAATAGTGTTGTAGGTATAGACATTATTGAAAAATAAAAATAGGTTAGAATCAGACGGGTGGACAGGTTAACTTCGGACTAAGTATTAATTTTTTTCTTGTTAGAGGGATGTCTTTGGTCAAGGGCCTTGCGATCGAAAGCTCATGCTCATTCAATCAAAGGATAGAAGGCATTTTAATGAAATGGTGAAAATATGTAAGTGGTCATAAAAAACTGTTTATTCCGGAAGGATTTCCTAGTGTGAGATAAGATATAAGTTTATGCCTTATACAGGGTGAGTCAAAATTCACTCCCCAGCGGCCGGATATATATTCTAGAATAAAAAACAGAACAAAAATGTAGAATACTAAAATCTCGAAAGCGGAGCCGTTTTCGAATAAATTATTAATCTTAGTTCAATAAATGCGCAATTTTCGACTGACTAATCAAGTTGACAAAAATCTTGTTGACATGGATTTACTTGGCAGTAAGCTTTAGGAGCTTGTAACGATAACGCCCGTGCTGCCGAGCGTTTGTACAGGGAACAATTTCCGAATCGCCATCATCCCGGTCACAAAAGAATCAAAAATGTAGAAATGGCAACAGAAAGAACGGTTACTGCAATGTTTTATTTACTGATGAAGCTCATTTCAACCAACAAGGAGTTTTCAATCACCACAACTTTCATTATTGGCATTATGAGAATCCTCATGAAAAACGTTAGCGGAATCAGCAAAGACGTTGATCTGTAAATGTTTGGATAGGTATTTACGGGAAAAGGATCATAGGTCCATATTTCTTGCCAAGAATACTGAATGCTGTACAGTAATTTTTGCGAGAATATTTGCCAGGTTTGTTAGAAGATATTCCTCTACAACAACGTGCAACTATGTGGTTTCAGCATGATGGTGCGCAGATGCCACATTACAAGTACGACATATTTTGAACCGCCGTTTTCCTAATAAATGGATTGGACGGGGTGGACCAACACCATGGTCACCCCGATCTCCTGACTTGACTCCGATAGACTTTTGGTTATGGGGATACATAAAAGAAAAGGTTTATTTTACTGTGCCTGTTGGCGAGGATGATGTTATTGGCAGGATTCATGAAGCAATAGCGGAAATAAATTAAGCTAATTTCTGTTCTGTTGTCAGGAGTTTCTACCACATATTGCAGAAGTGTATTAACGAAAATGGTAATGTTTTTAAAGGTTAGCCAAAGTCAGAAGGATCTTCGTTTTTGCTATTTCTTATTTTGTATGGATTTAAATGGATTTTAATGGTGTTAATATTAAACAAAAAAATTATAAATTTGAATTTTTCTTTACAAAATTTTCCGAAAACGGCTCCGCTTTCGAGATTTTAGTTTTCTACATTTTTGTTTTACTTTTTATTTTAGAATATATATCCGGCCGCTGGGGAGTGAATTTTGACTCACCCTGTATTATTTAATTTGAGATTGAAATAGCTACACGGGCGACTTGTTCATTGTTTCTGTTTCTTGGTTCACTATTGTGTCGGCTTGAAATCTTGTCTACCATGTTTGTTGCTGAATGTGTTGGCTTTGGGTCAAAAGAAACCTTATAAGATTGAAGTGTATTTCAGTTGCCATGCTATTACTGAATGTGTTGGCTTGGCGTTGGAAAAACTTCACATTAGAAAAAATCTCGGCTACCATATTTGTTAGTGATTGCGTTGGCTTGAAATTTAAAGAAATTTCGGCTGCATGTTTGTTAGATAACGTATCGACTTGGAATTGAAATAAACATAATGGGATTGAAAGAAATCTCTGTTGCCACGTTTGTTACTAAATGTGATGGTTTGAAAACATCTGAAAAGATTCAAAGAAATATCGTATGAAGTTTGTTGGGTAATGTATTGGCGTGGGATCGAAAGAAACCTCATGAGATTGAAAGAAACATCTGAAAATAATTATTTCAGGTCATGTTTTCAATATTTCCCTAGGTTTTGTATATTTTCAGAGGTATTTTACGTAATTTAACTGATCAAAACCACGGCAGTCCACTAATCAATCGAGGTATCAACGACAGATTTAGTCCATGACGGGAGCTATCCTTTAAAATCCTTTTATATGCATGTGGTCCTATTTGTTATTCCATATTTCATGAATATATGTAACGCATATGTAACGTCGGCTTTATTCTTTTATTTTCAATAAAAAATATTAACTCAGTAAAAAAGTGCTAGCCAAGCTTTCGATATTTTTCATTTATATTCAATCTTTATTAATACGCAATTTACTGAATAAAACAATGTACAGACCGACACAGATAAGTTTGCGTCTGAGGTATAGCCCGTACTATATTTGTTGAGATAAAATTCCAAGAAGACCCCTGCGTTACTTTCTTGGAATTAACCACATTCGACACTCGAGATAGAAAGACATTGAAGGAAAATTTCCAGGCACGTCTAGGTAAATTGTTATAGTAGTTCCGATATCAGAAGTCTATTGGCTTATTCTTTTCTTGCAATTCTATCTCAATAACAAATATTGTACAGACTGTAGCTCTGGGCATAAATGCGAAAATTATTTGTATCAGTCTGTATATACTCTTACAACCTGATATGTATTTCCTTCATTTTTAATTCTTTTCACTGGTGGAAAAATACCCAATAAACAAAGAAAAAATAATAATATGCTGTCAAATAGAGAATACGTGAACCTACATATCTAGGGTTTTAAATCGACAAATAAATCCAGAAACAATTCGGGAATGCAATTTACGAGAAAAAGCAGTAATATCTATGCAATTACAAAATAAATATTTCTTCAAATACCTCCATTAGGAAGCATTCCTCGAATTATAGGTACACCTATTTGATGTAGATACATATAGGTGAACATATATTTTTATTTTTGGATACAGACTCTGGGAAATGTTTTATATTAAATCTAACGTTGTACAATTGATTTCCTGAAATCACAATCCATAAATATTTCTCAGAAATGAATAAATGAAGAATGTATCTAACTATTTAACTAGAGCACAATTCGCTTACAAAGCGATAATGAGACCTATTGTTTTTATTTCATTTATTAATTCAGAATTCAAGTTGCAACAAATTTGGTATAGGCATTAATGTCCCTTTAAAAATAATTAAGAGTTATTATTAAATAATTTTTGAAATTACTACTTATACAGGGTGTTACAAATTCGCTTCTCACTACATGGATCTCGGAAACAGTAAGAGGTACGAAGTAGCTTAAATGGGGGCAAAGTTGCGTAATCAGGGGACCAACATTATGCCTCTAAAAAATCAAGGCTAACATGATTAGTTTTCGAATGTTAAAAGATACTCAAGTTACGTAAACAAAAACATTCCCATCCTTAGATACTAATGCCTACTTTCAATGTGTTTACTTCTCAAGCCCAATGACCCCCTAGGTCATAAATTAAAATGCTTATAAACATACGGAGGTATATTGTAGCCTAAGCTTGAAAGACTTTCAGTTTCTAATCTGATTTGATACCGAATAGATGTGCTCTCTGAATAAGTGAATAAACAATATCTTTTAATTATTAAAGTGTTTTAGTTCTACCCATAATCCCAACAGGTTATGGGCCCAGGTACGGACTAATTATTATTATCGCATAAATCAATTATCACAGTGAAAAGTGTTTTAATAAATGGACACAGTCTATATTGACAATTATGAATACCACACAAAAATCAAAACGAAATATTACTCCGTTCGAGGGACATCATTATTTGATCTGGAAGTTTCGAATTAAAACTTTACTTTCTGAAGAAGGTGTTCTACAAGAAACTCCCCAGGCGGCGACGGAGAACTGGAAAAAATGGAAGGGCTTGCAAAAGGTTGTATCGTAGAAAATTTGAGTGATGCAATAATTGGTATGATCACAGAAAAAGATACAGCTCGAGAAATTTTGAAGAAGCTTGATGATATCTATGAAAGAAAAAGCTTAGCAACTCAACTTTCCAAAAGAATCTGTTGAGTTTCAAATTAAAAGGAGATTGCTCCCTTATGGACCACTTTCTTAATCGATCTAACAGCTGCAGGTGCTCCTTTAACTGAAATGGGAAAAGTTGCCCATTTGCTATTAACCTTTCCAAGTACATATGATGGCATTGTTACAGCTATTCAAACCTTGTCAGAGGATAATTTCACGCTTGCTTTTGTAAAAACTCGTTTACTTGATTACGAAACAAAATTAAAAAATGAAGTAACCGACATAAGTGCAAAAGTTCTTCATGTAGAAACTAATCAAGTTAAAGTAAATCAAAAACGAAACAAAAACTTCCGCAATAATCCGAACAGAAGAAAATATCATCCAGCAACCAAAGAAAAATTGAACAGACGACCCAGCTATAGTCACCGATCTAAGTTTATTAAATGTGACTATTGTGGTAGATCTAATCACGTCAAGAAGGACTGTTACTATTATAAAAGGAGTCAAATGGAAAATAGCAAAACCCTCCATATGACTCAAATTACACAAGATGAACAAAGTTTTGCATTTATGCTTTGAAGAAAAAAATGTCAACCAGAAGATTCCAGTGCCAAAGACGAACAACACATCAATCACGGCAACACCGAGGGGAAACATACAGGTCATCTCTAATTTGGATGTTCCCGGAGTCCTAGAAGATGTTATTTATGCTCCCGATGTTACCTACAATCTGCTGTCTGTTCGCCGCATGCAAAAACCGGTGTGTCAGTCGTCAGTCACCTTCCATGAAAATGGTGGCGTCACAATTGAAATGGGTGGTAAGGTCACAATGACTGGTAAGTCGCAAAAATGTGACTTAATTTCAACAAATTTTACTATGGCAAAATAAGTAAATAACGCGTACATAAATTATCAAATTAATGCAAATAATAATCTAGATAATAATGCAGATAATGGTAATTATACTGTGGCATGAAATAAATCCTACAAATAAGTTTTGTGAAGCGTGTGTTTACGGAAAGCAATCAAGTTTTCCTTTTGCCAAAAGTAAAAATAAAAGTCATGTACAAAGGCCTCTATTCATTGTACACTCCGATTTATGTGGACCAATTACTCCCTCGACAATAGATAATAAAAATTACTTCGTAACATTTATTGACGAATTTACACATTATTGACTTATAAATATGAAGTGTTTAAAGTATTCCAAGATTTTGTTGCAAAAAGTCAAGCTCATTTTAATTTAAAGGTAGTTACCTTATACTGCGATAACGGGCGCGAATATATGTCCAATGAAATGAGAGCTTATTGTACAGAAAACGGAATAACATACCATTTAACTGTGCCGTACACTCCTCAACAAAATTCTGTTGCTCAAAGAATGAACAGAACTTTAACAGAAAAAGTTAGAGCCATGATACACGGTGATGAAATAAATAAATGTTTCTGGGGTGAAGCCATTCTAACTGCTACCTATATATTAAATTTAACGCCAACAAAAGCAGTAGCTCAAAATAAAATACCTTTTGAACTATGGCATAATAAAAAGCCTAGAATAGATCATTTAAAAATTTTTTGGTTGTACTGCTTATGTTTTGAACAAAACAAGAAAAAGTAAATTTGAACAAAAATCGGTAAAAGGAATAGTGGTTGGCTATGAACATAATGGCTATAAAATTTTTAATGTTGAAACAAATAAATTTATTACAGAACGTGCTGTATTGTTCGATGAAAAAAATTTTAAAACATCAAGACCTCAGTAAGAACTTGATGAAGTGGTTGAAACAAAAAACTCACAAAGTATCAAAATATCTAAAACTGATAAAAAAATCGGTAAACAACTTCCCTTTTATTCAAGGGGAGCCAACAACAGAAACCGATAATATAAATCAGCTAAAAGACACTCGATATGAATCTGAGACTCCAGTACTGAACTCAGACGTAGTGAGAGACTTAAAAATTGCAATAAAATATCATACCAGGAAAATGATATAGAAATTCTCATGTGTGTAAATCACTCTCTATTTGAAATCCCGTCATGTTATCAAGACATAAGTAAACGGGATGATAGAGTTAAATGGGAAGAAGCAATTAATACTGAAATTAATTATCTCCTACAAAATAAAACATGGACTCTAGTATCTAAGCCTAAAAATAAAAATATCGTGGATTGTAAATGGGTATTTACAATTAAAGTGACATAAATGGAAACCCATGTAAATATAAAGCGTGTCTAGTTGCGAAAGGATTCAGCCAACAATATCTATCAGATTATACTGAAACATTCGCACCGGTAGCACGTATATCCACATTGCGAATACTTTTAGCTTTCGCAAACCAATTTAATTTATTAGTCCATCAAATGGATGTACAGACGGCATATTTAAATAGTATATTAAAAGAAGAAATATTTATACAGATACCCGAAGGAATAAATAGTGATAACGAAAATGTTGTTTGTAAATTAAATAAAGCACTATACGGGTTAAAGTTAAAGCAATCGGCAAGATGCTGGTTTGAAAGATTTGATGAAATATTAAAATAACATAACTTTAAAAACTCGACAGTTGATCGCTGTTTATACTTTCTCGAAAAGGGTCACGTAAGGGAAAATATTTACGTTGTACTATATGTGGATGACTTGTTAATTGTTACTGGTAAAATGAATACTATGTCAGCACTCAAAAATTATTTATTGCATCAATTTAAAATGGTCGACCTCAATTGAACTGAAACTAACTTATGAAAGAACTGATTACAATGAAATATTGACAGGTTATGTTGATGCTGATTGGGGAAATAATGAAATTGACCGGAGAAGTACTACAGGCTATATTTTTAAATTATTTCAAAGTTGTCTAATTTGCTAGAACACAAAAAGGCAAAATTCAGTAGCAGCTTCATCAACTGAAGCTGAATATATGACTATGTATGAAGCAGTACGTGAAGCTTTGTGGTTAAAATCACTGTTAACTATACTCCGCGGTCGAAATTATAGAGAGTGACTCATCGCTAGCTTTTGGACTAGTAAGGGGAATGAAGTGTGCCGGGAACGAAAATCCATTGGCGTGTCTGCGTAAAAGGCAACAAGATATAGAAAATATTGAAAAAATATAATAAAACATAACCTCTAATATATTTTACGGTTTGCTATAATCGGCACTTTGATCCATTTTAATTATTACAGCATTTTAAAACGTCCTAGTTGTGTTTTTTTAATTTATAAATTTATTATAGCCATGGAATTAGACCCCTCGTCTACGCTTATGCTATGACGTTTCTCAGGACTGGTAAATCAAGTCCGTTTACACCCACTAAAAACGCATTTCCCTATTCCCTACCAAGTGCAAAAGACAGAGATAGAATATAGATCGACGTTCAGTGTAACTCAGTCTATACACGATTATAGATTCTACCGATGTGCGTAGCGAGCGGCACAAAGATAAATAATATTGAACCGTGTAAAAATCATTTTATATTTTATACGCAATATGGTAATAGTGTTTTTATATTATGTCTGAATCACTCTCTATAATTTCGACCGCGGAGTATAGTATAAAACTAGAAATATCGAAGCCAATTATTTTATTTGAAGACAACAATAGCAGTATTGCAATTGCAAATAATCCTGTATACCATAAACGGTCAAAACATATAGACATAAAGTATCATTTTACCCGTGAACAAGTTGAAATGAAAACAATAACTCTAAAATATATTTCTACAGGTGAACAATTGGCAGACATCTTTACAAAACAAGTTCCTGCCGAGAAATTTCATTTAAGTTAGGATTGATACTAAATAATCGTTAAAATGGCCAAATGGTCGGATTTGGTTATTTTTCTGGGGTTTTTCCCAAATCTCAAGCAATGAATGTTGGACCATAATAAATATAAGATTACCCCCAGAATTAATTAAAAATAGCAATTAAGAAAGAAATAATAATAATAAATAAAATTAATTAAAGATATTGTTAGACTTAATTATTATTATTGTTCTTGTAGTATTATAGGGCTTGTTTTTGAAGGGGAGTGTTGAAAGATACTCAAGTTACGTAAACAAAAACATTCCTATCCTTAGATACTAATGCCTACTTTCAATGTGTTTACTTCTCAAGCCCAACAACCCCTAGGTCATAAATTAAAATACTTATAAACATACGGAAGTATATTGTAGCCTAAGCTTAAGAAAGACTTTCAGTTTCTAATTTGATTTGATACCGAATAGATGTGCTCTCTGAATAAGTGAATAAACAATATCTTTTAATTATTAAAGTGTTTTAAGTCTACCCATAATCCCAACATCAAAATATTTGAAAAAAAAATTTAGGAAATCCGTTTTTATTTCATTTCAGCCTTGTTTGAGGTGATATTGAAAAAAGAAGAACACTTTCTCGTGGTCACTTTTTGCCCTCTATCGAATGGCATAATCAATTTTTATATGTAACGTTTCGTCTCTCCAGGACCATCAGCAACTTCATTTTTTTAAATACGACCCTGGATATTTTATTACATTTTTTCAAGCTATCATGATCCCCAATACTGTACTGCCTCAGCCCGAACCAGATTCAAATGTTTTGTCTCGAAAAATTCATCTTCAGTGTATTCGTTCCAAATTTATCAAAATTTTTTATTTAGATGTCTCTGTTTATTGAATTATCGTACACTGTAAGTGTCGTTAGACCCTATGAAATCCATCTAGTTATTTAAACTATTACCACCACGCGTTACAATAACACATTTATTATTATTAACTATTACCATCACTTGGTCGTAAATAACTCAATAAGTTGTTGCGTCAAAATTAAAACATTATTACAATTTTAATTTTATGACAAATTAATTCTTAACAATGCATATGAACAACCAAAACGCTAACTGAATATTATTCTTTAAAAATTTCAGTAAATGTTCAAAAACATTTTCGTTTCAACAAAGGTTGAAAATGAAAATCAGCGTAATATTATCGGAATTTATTATACCTGTAACCGCAACTGTGAAAGAGCATGTCAGATGTATTTGTATAAATATCCTGAAAAAAAATTAGATCGAAATTTGTTTGAATTTTGAACAATCGAAAAGCCTAGAAATAACTATGGGCACGGGATTAAAACTCTAATAATGTTTTATTTTAATGCGTGGTGGTAATAGTTTAAATAACTAGATGGATTTCAGAGGGTCTAACGACACTTGCAGTGTATGATAATTCAGTAAACAAAGAAACCTAAATAAAAAAATTAGATAAATTTGGAACGAATACACTGAAGATTAATTTTTCGTGACAAAACAATTGGGGGTCATGATGGCTTGCAAAAAAATGTAATAAAATTTCCAGTGTCGTATTTAAAAAAATTAAGTTTCTCGATGCCTCTTCTGTAGACATTCTCCGGTTTTGACTCAAAAAACTCATCCAACCAAGCTCTTAACTCACTGTCGTTGTTAACACAAGCACAGCGTAAGGAGTTTGACATAGAGCGGAAGAGTTGAAAATCAGAAGGCGCGAAATCGGAAGGGTAAGGCGGGAGATTAAGAACTTCTCAATACAACTCCCGAATGGCCGTTTTGGTCTTATGGGATAAAGAGTTCTGCATTGACGGTTAGACTGTTTGGTAAGAGTTGGTAATAAAGAATCCCTTTCCAATCCCACCAGACATATAACATTGTCTTTCAAGGATGAAGTTTTGGTCTTGATCGCGGAGTTACTTGTTTTTTGTGGCTTAATCATTTTTTCCGCTGTTTCAAGTTCACGTACAGACACCATTTTTCATCACCAGTAACAATACGATCAAGAAAACGTTCCTTATGACACGTGTTATTGAATGTCGACAGAGCAAACCAGCGGCAATTGCGGAGCGTTGATTCTCATTTTTCGTTCAAAACATGTGGGACCCAAGCACCGATGCTTCGAACTTTTCCCATCGAACCTCCCATCTCCTGAGCCAATTCCCTTGTCGATTGTCTTGAATTTTCATGAAGGGGTCGATTGAATTGCTCTTCATCAAATTTAACAGAGCGTCCGGAACGATTTAAGGTTGAAATCACCTCCTTTAAAACGCGAAAACCATCGACGGGTCGTTCGTTCATTTATCGCATCATCACCATATCCGGCACAAATTTCCCGAACCGAAAATGATCCATTTTATCAACTTGACGTTCCATTTCAAATTAATGAAAATTCACACAAATTAAATCTAACGAAGTAACCAAAAACACAATCTGATAGAACAATAAGTCCTCTTTCGAACGACGTGTCAATTTGACAATGCGTTTAATTTTCATGTGAATATTTAAATTTGAAATAAAACGAACATTACTTGTTCCCGAACTCATTATGTTGGTTGTTAATTTAATTGAAATTAATATTGAATCTATTAGTCCGGGAGGCAGCGACAGAAATTTTGCACCAATTCCTACAAAGCTGATTTTTTCTCATTTTGTTGTTTTGATATCGCAAGTAAACGGAACGGCAGTCTACCGCGCCAATGTGGGGGCAAACATTATAGTAGGGGAGCCCACTATGCTAAACAGGGATTTACTCGAGCGTCGTGGGGACCTATTGGATTTTGAAGATTAGATGGTAGACAGAAAAAAAGGGTATATGATGTATACCCTGTCACCGGCGGGGGAAGCGTCTACAGGCTTTCAAAAACGGAAAAAAAAAAACAGTCACATGGAAATACTCGGGCACGTCAGATATTGATAATGTATATGCTCTACGTGTCTCCGATGATCGAGATATGTTAATCTGCCGATTTGGATGGTGGGGGCGGCCGTACGGAAAGGTTAAAAATGGGGGAAAAAATTACTCTAGCGCGTCAGATATTCAGAGGAGATGTTAAGTGAACCCGAACGAAGCTCCCATTCAAAAGACTGACGATTCGGATGTGACGCAAACTCGGGGCAGCTTTTTGAAAATCCAAAAAAAAATCGCCAATTTGAAATACTCGAGCGCGTCAGATTTTCATATAAATGGTTCAGTTTGATGCCCTGGTCGTGCTGATCCATAATCTGACGTTTATTTGGAGAGGTTTTCTTAATCTGACGGTTTGAAAAAAAAAATTATTTTTCATTATTTTTTTTTTAAATCACTGAATGTGACAAATAACATGCAAATAAAAACAAATAACAAATTTTGTTGAAATTTATAAAAAAAAGTTTTATATACAGGGTGGGCCACCAGTAACGCCTCGGTCGCTAGTGACCAAACGGCAAATGTTACAGAAACCTGTATAGGTGGGTACGTGTAGGTTGATTACGGCTACATTTTAAAATTATTTTGAAATATACAGGGTGTCCAGGAAAAGCGTACCATATCAAAGTTATGTTTTTTTAAATGGAACACCCTGTATTTTACTGCATTTTTGAAAGCACCGTAAAAAAATAGGTGAACTTTATTAAAGGTTCTGCATACCTAGGACTTACAGTTTGTGAGATATTTCAATTTAAGTGAAAATGCAGGCATAGCGTAGA